>NC_142012.1:50940553-51188053 GCF_049901735.1 Notechis scutatus | reverse complement strand
TTGGCCTGCTCGTCACAATATTACACTGGAGGCCTCCCCTTTGTAACATGTTTCCTCAAAAACACGTCTTATCCTACCCTCTTCATCCTAGTGCACTCAGGGAGGAACGGAGAAAGGAGCAACATGGGTTATGGGGGTTACAGGGGAGGAAAGGGCCCTGATTCCCTTCATTAGCTGCAGCTGGGAAAACAGGATTTAAAAAGGGCGTTTGTGCACAGCCCCTTGCTGGAAGCAAAGCATGAATTATATTTGTTTGTCAAGTCTTATCTGGGTTGTGGTGTCCTCCCAACTGTGTGTGTTTTGTTATCTTTTGAAGCCTGCAATTCCTTATTCTGCCGTGTCTCGTTATTTGCTGCAACGTGATTTATGTTGGTTTTTATTTATAATTTATATGTACTTTGGGTTCGGACTGAATTTCTTCCCTTTAAAAGGGGTGAGTTTTTTCTCCAGCTGATGATAAATGGACACTGGGGGCCAAGTTGGAGGAATTAAAGGGACTTTACCTACTTTTGTGACTTTGTTGCTTTTGTGCTTTTGGACCCTGGGTCATCACAAAAAGGAAAACAAACACACCAAGCAAACTATTCATTATTCTACTTCTGCCTATTCCACACACTTGAATACAAGAGCAGAAAGGAAGGTGCATATGGATCTTCTTTCAACTAGCCTTAAGCATGCTTGAAAGCATGGCTTACACGTATTTATTGCCCTAAGTGTAAAGGAACATGATGGAGTTTCGACTACGTGACTCTAACTCGAACGGAGATCTTGAAAATTGTCACCAAGAATATAGACACACTTCTCCAAAATGCAAAAGGGGAGGGGAAAAAAAAGCTTTATTCCAAATTAGATAATCTAACTTGATATTTCTTATGCTGGCAGGCAACAGCTTGCTGAGTTTTCAGACAGATTTTTTTTTTAATCTTTCCCAGAAATAAAATCTGAGATCTGACTTTCCTAGAAATTACAGGAATTGAATCTAAGAGGCTGTACTACTAAAGTAAACTACTAACCCCACTAACCTACCTTTCAGCTCCATTCTCCTTTGCAGGGCAACAAAAGAAGACCCAGCCAATCAGCTGGGACTCAGGAGGTAGAGAATAGATGGGGGAAGGGCCAGGTAGAGGTGGGATTGTCTGGTTATCTGAACTACTCAAAATTTATGCTACTGGTTCTCCGAACTACTCAAAATTTCCTCTACTGGTTCTCTAGAACTGGTCGGAACCTGCTGAATACCATCTCTGGACTGACCCTTTACTCACAACAGTTATATACTGTATATTTAAACATCTTAGAAGGAAAAAAATAGGCAAGACAGTATTTAAAATGTAAGAGAAGGTAAAGGTTTCCCTGTCCAGTTGTGTCTGACTCTAAGCAATGGTTTTAATCTCTGTTTTTTTTACCAAAGAAGCCAACAGTGTCCAAAAACAATTTCCAGCGATGTCCAAAGACAATTTCCATGGTCATGTAGCCAGCATGGCTATATGCCAAAGATACACAGAATGCTGTTATCTTCCCACCAAAGTGGTACCTATTTATCTAGTCACATTTGCATGCTTTTGAACTGCTAGGTTGGCAGGAGCCGAGGTGAGGATGGAAACTCACCCCATCATGCGCTTGGGTCTCGAACCCAAGCTGTTAGGTGATAAGCTCAGCATTTTTAACCGCTGAGCCATCGCACCCTTAACTGTATAACATAACTTTGGAATTAATAATAATTTTATAAAAAGGTGAAAGAAAAAGGATGAAATAATACTTGGGAACGTACGATGTACTTTGCAAGTAAGAAGCTAAGAAATTACTTTATTTATTTATTTTTAAAGTACTTAGTTTCTTATCCTATAGCTTATTTTCAGTCGGAAACGTGAAATGTTAATCAGCTTTTTCTAAGGTGTGTCTTTTACACATGTATCTACATAAATATTCATATAATGTTCATGATTGGATAATGAAATAGAATAATATGAAAAAAAATGTTCATAAATCTTGGATCGAATTTTCAACTATTGATTTTATTCTACATGTATAACAGGATAGACATAGCATCTTCTCCTTGGTGGGATTTATTTTGTGTCGTTCTATATTTCACCACCCAAAAATATGCTTTATGCAGGATTTATGGAAATTAATGGGAGCTATTTATCTGTAGACACAATTGGATTTTTACTACTTCAAAATAATAATAATAAAAATAAAAATAAACGCATCTGATTACCAGTGCAAAATTTACCAAAGAATAAACAGTTCCTTTCCTCCACTCTTAGCCACAAGGATGGTTGTTTAAATATTATCTCATTTCTTCAGCACTTTATTATTTACCCATTTTTAAAAAGCCATAATTACTTTTCTTCTGAATTTCTCCCCCTTACGCCGCAAACAACAATAATGGCATTAAATTACTGAATTCATTTATGTGTAATTGTGTACTTGGTTTTTTTAATGCACTATTTGGAAGGTATATCTGGTGACTGCTGGTTTTCCCAACAACATGAGCAAATCTAATATTAGGGAAATATATTATACAGGCACTATGCCGTCTCATTAATGTTATTTATTGTATGGCGAAACCTCATTAAAAGGTATCCTGAATTTTTTTTAAAAAAAAAATGCATTACCAGAAATGCTCGTTCTCTCCATTTTTAATTTTTATTCTAAGAGAGAAAATGGCTTTTATTGTATTGCTTTATCATAGCCAAAATGGCTACTGTGCTTTTTATTTTTATTTTTTTAAATCTTTAAATTCAGGTGTGTGTACATGGGGTAAGGAGGGGAAAAAAAAGTAATTAATCTCCTAACTAATGCAACCTCCCCATTATAACAAGTGGTTAGAAGGCTGTTTACTTTCTTCCTTTATCTCAACCAACCATTAATTCTTTGCTTCTTTCCTGCATCAGAGGGAAGAACCCTTATTTTTCAGCTGACTTGTTTGCATTTTAAGCACTAATAATGTGCTTTTAGGGATCAGGGATGAGTGAAACCCGAGGTGCAGAAGTCACAAATAGTCCAATTTAAGAAGCCACATTGCTCTTTTTTTAAAAAAATAAATTTTATTGATTTTACAATTAAAACAGACCAACAACACATACATAAATGTAAGAGAGAAAAAGAAAAGAAGAAAGGAAGAAGAAAATAGAAAGAAAAAGATAGAAAACAATTAAAAACATTTTCATCTTCAACAGTTTGTGAGACCTCCTTTTTATCCTTATTTTATGCCATATACACACTTAATCCTTACATATATCTGTATATCACTACTATGGTTCTATCCTATCCTCTTTTGCCTTTTAATGTGAAATCTATCTTTGGTCTATCCATTTGTACCAGCAGTTCCAGCTGTTGTAGTATATTGAAGTGTCTTTATTTTTTGGTGCCAAGGTTAATTTGTCCATTTCTGCCCAACTTGAATTTTTTTGAATAATCATCTCCTCTGATGGAACATGAGGCTGTTTCCTACATTGTGCAAAAGCCAATCTGGCCGCTCTCAAAATGTGTATTATTATATATTTCACTTTTTTTGGTATTTGTTTATCAAAGATCCCTAATAGAAAGGACTCTGGTTTGAATTTGATCTGTTCTCTTATTTCCTCCAGCCAATTTCTAATTTTCTGCCAATATTTTTGAGCTTCTGTACAGGACCACCACATATGGAAGAAAGTTCCCTCTTTTTTTTTGCATTTCCAGCAATTCGGACTCATATTGTGGTGCATCTTCGCTAATCTCGAAGGAGGAAGGTGCCATCTGTAGAACATTTTATAGGCATTTTCTTTGTATGCTACCGATTTTGTAATTTTATTATTTCTACCCCAGACCTTTTCCCATTGTGTTATGGTGATACTACGTCCTGTATTCCTACTCCAGGCTATCATGTTCCCTTTTACAATTTCTTCTTCTAATTCTACTTCTAATAAATAATTATAAAATTTTGTTATATTTTTTTTGCCTGATCCTAATAAAATTTTGTCTAATTGCTGGAGCTTATTGTTAATTCCAAATTCTTTCTTGTCCTGTTTATATCTACTTTGAATTTGAAGATATGCCCACTGATCAATTTTTAGTCCCCGATCTTGAAGTTCTTGCCGCGATTTCAGATTTCCTTGCGTATCCAATAGGTCCTTATATTTAATCATTTTAGTAATATCCAAATTATTTGGGTGAATCATCACCTCCATTGTTGAAATCCAAATTGGTATTTTTAAATAGTGTTTTTTCCGTATTTTCTTCCAATTAGTCAATAATGAATCTCTGATTAGGTGTCTGTGAAAATATCTCCCAGAAGGTATTGTTCCACGCAGCAGGAGTTCTCTCCAAGTGGGAACGCTTCCTAGGTTGCAAAAGGGGACGAGGGGGAAAAAATAATAATCCACGCTCAGCTACCCTGCTCTGAAGCTCCAGAGGGGTTGAAGGCCCTGACGGAAATGCTCGCTCTCAATATTCTGAGCCTGAACCAACAGATTTACAAAGTGAATAATTGCTTAAGATAGGGAGCTACAGCGGAGCATTGCTCGCTCGTGATTTGTGAGGAATTCAGTTCAAGGTATTTGGGAGTTTCATGGCTGTTTTTGCGCTGATAATGCGAATAAAAATATTCATTAGCTTTTTAAGTCTAGGCAGAGGATAAAGTGAGCGAAAATGAGATGGTAAATGTCACTCGGGGAAAACAAGCCAACAACCAGCCCAAAGATGCCAGGTGTTTTATATGCAAGGAACATGCGAAAATTGCAAGAGGGGAAACCATTTTTTTGGCGTCCAAATGAAGGGAAGAAACGTGGAGTCCTTGGTGTTTGTCCGCGCTTGACTCTTTCCCAGCTAGGTCTCCTGCCTAGAGCAGGGGTTGGACTAGAAGACTTCCAAAGTCCCTTCCAGTTCTATGATTCTAAGCTGGGGTTGAGTATGGGGCAGGGGTGGGATTCAAATCTCTTAACAACCTGTTCTGTGGGCGTGGCCTAATTTGTGGGTGTGGCTTGTGGTCATGTGACAGGGTGGGTATGGCTTGCTGACTGGGCATGGCTTGTTGATCATGTGAGTGGGTGAGCGTGGCTTGCATGTAAATATTATCAATATTTATGTAAATATTGCATATTTTTAATTTAAAATTTGCTTGCCAGCAAACTCACAAAATTAACTCGCAACATGTATGTAAATATTGAATTTTTTATATGTAAATATTGAATTTTTTATATATATATAAAAAAGAGCAACTTTTACCCAAAATCAGGCAAAGCAGGCAGGTAGATTGAGTTGCTCGCAGAATCACAGATTCAGTCAGAGATCTACCTTTCTGCAATCTGTTACCTGAGCCTGCTCTGAAAAATAGAAGCTTCAGTCCTAAGGAAGGTTCAAGTCTGCTTTTAGATTAGCTAGAAAGCAAGAAAATCCAACAATTTCCTACTTTCTAGCTAATCTAACTCTCCCGGCACAGTGGAACAGCTGATGGTTTGGGGAAAAATAAATAAAAATAGCAACTTATCAAATGCAAGCAAGTTTGATGGTGCGCATGCCAGGTAAGGAGTGAGTGGGCAGGGAGTGGAGTGGAGGGGCCGGCCAGTGGTGCGATTTGCCAGTTCTCCAAATTGTGCAGAATCATAACAACCGGTTCTTTATGGGGTTTGCTCTCTGTTTATATACAGCAGTTTAGTTGGTGAGGTGTGATTTTTCTCTTTGATAGTTCCTTGATCACACCGTTGTTTTCCACTTGATGATTTGTCTGGTTTCAACCCCTGCTTATCTGGATGTTGATTGCTGGAGAGGATCTATCCTTATCTTTTTTTTGTTTCCTTCTTAGCTTTTGTATTGTCTCTTTTGAATGGTGTGTAGGTATAAACTGTATGTAAACAGGGAGCAAAGCTCACACTCGCCATGACGGATGATGTTGTTACCTAGTTGGGTAATGAAATGTCTGCAAGCTAACAACAAAAGGCAGGAGAATGGTATATGGCAATGGCTGCAATTCGGCTAGAAAAGAAGACGCAGGTATCCTAAAATTTCCAGAGAGACCAAATAAAATTGTCTTCTGCTCGGGGCTGATACTGCAATATCCCAGGAGACCAATTTGACATTTCTCAGGATTTGTGACTATACTGGATTAGCAATCTGGACTATGGTAATTTTGATTTGACCTAAAGATAAGAATTGCTCGAGTCCTTGGTCTTTGTTGTTTCAAAAAGAATGTTTTAAAAATTCGGTGGCTGACAAAACCAACCATATTTACAAATCCAAACTTTTTTCATAGCTTTAGGCCTTTGTACATTATGGTTCCTATTTAATTTTTTTTTGGGGGGGGGGTTGATTAAAAGGAAGGGAATCTTTAGGAATCTTTATGAGACTGGTATTGTTGCTAAAAAGCATAAATAGCCTAGCTGGATACCTGTGCTTTGCTACGAAATTATGTGGTCGGGCTTAGTTTTTGGGGAGGAAAATAAGGGGGAAAAATTCTGCCTCTGCCTACCAGCATCCATCGGTATTCATTTGGCTAGCTTCCTGTCAGTGTGTGAGAGAGTTGAGGGCTGTTTGGAAACTGAAACAGTATTTGCTGTGTGAGCAAGAGAGACAGCAAGGAGCCTGGGCGTGGCTTAGCTCAACTGTTCTGTACTAAAGCTGCTTGGTGCTGCTGTGAAACTAAAACTGGAACTCCTCTCCTCTGCTTGTGTTTTGCATTTGGAAGAGATTTCCTTTCAGGTGGGGAGGAGGAGTAGAACTCCTTCGCATCAGAGTGTGTTAATAATAATAATATACGAAATACTAATGATTTTTCATTTCAAAAATCCTTTCTTAGTGAGCCCCTAGAAGCCAAGAGGAACATACGTGCCAAATTTCAAGTTTGTAGGCTTCACGGTTCTGGAGATTACGTGATGATGCGTGAGTGGTATTTCACTTTTATATAGATAGATTTGCTCAGGTATGAACCCTTCATTAGCCATGGGCGACATGCGGGGGTGGGATTCAAATTTTTTAACAACTAGTTCTGTGGGTGTGGCTTAGGTGGTGGGTGTGGCTTGGTGGTCATGTGACTGAGTGGATATGGCTTGGTGGTCATCTTATTGGCTGGATGTGGCCAACTCAATATCACTCACATCGAGGCACACATCTCCTCGCCTACCTTTCATGACTGTGGGGATGCTGCAGCAGTCGTAAGTGTGAAAAATGGTCATAAATTACTTTTTTCAGTGCCATTGTAACTTTGAATAGTCACTCCACACGAGCAAGTACCAGCAAAGGAGGGGGAAAAACTCCAGAGACGTTCCTGAGACAGGAAGTCTAGTCCTGCCAAGAATGTAATAAGGGTTAACGGAGAGGCAGTTTCTGTAAGCAACACCAGAATGTTTCCTTCCTGCCTTCCTTACAGGATTAGGCCAGTAATTTCTTCTAACAACCAGTTCTCCGAACTGCTTAGCATGTTAACAACCGGTTCTAGCAAATAGGTGCAAACTGGTAGAATCCCACCCCGGCGACATGGAATTATTCTGCCAACTAGCAGTTATGTTAATCGATATTATCTGCAAAAAATTTGATAACAGAAAAATAAAGTTAATTTTGTTTGCACATGAGAAGATCTGCTTGCATTCAGGGAAGCCTCCTTGAATAGCCGAGAAAAAACTTGACATTTGATATAATAGGGCCATGGATGATTTAAGGAGGCAAAACAATGTGATATTTGCATAGCTGCTGGTGATAGACAACATTTGTTTATAAATCGATATGAGGACCTTTAATGCAAACCCACCATATTCATGAAAATATATCCTTTGGTATCCTCTAAAGCAAAGAAATAGGTTTATAATATAAGCTTGATACCTGTGCTTCGCTACGAAACTATGTGGTTGGGCTTAGTTTTTGGAGAAGAAAATAAGCGGAAAAAATTCTGCCTTTGCCTATCAGCATCCATCAGTATTCATCTGGCTAGCGTCCTGTTAATGTGTGAGAGAGTTGAGGGCTGTTTGGAAACTGAAACAGTATTTGCTGTGTGAGCAAGAATGAGACAGCAAGGAGCCTGGGCATGGCTTAGCTCAACTGTTCTGTACTAATGCTGCTTGGTGCTGTGAAACTGAAACTCCTCTGCTTGTGTTTTTCATTTGGAAGAGATTTCTTTTCAGGTGGGGAGGGGGAGTAAAACTCCTTAGCATCAGAGCGTGTTAATAATAATAACATAGGAAATACTAATGCTCTGATGGTCATTTTGAAAAATCCTTTCTTAGTGAGCACCTAGAAGCCAAGAGGACCATAGGTGCCAAATTTCAGATTTGTAGGCTTGACAGTTCTGGAGATTTTGTGATGATGCATGAGTGGTATTTCACTTTTACATATATAGATTTTATTTCTATTTATTTCTATTCTATCCTTTTATCATGTCTGCAAATACGGGGCATCCTCAACTTACAGCCACAATTGACCCTCAAATTTTTGTTGCTAAGCGAAACATTTGTTAAGCGAGTTTTGCTTTTAGTGAATTTTAAGTGAATTCCTTGCCATTGTTCAGTGAGTAACTGAATTTTTGGAATTTTGGCTTCATCTTGGTCCTAAGTGTGAGAAATGGCCACAAGTCACTTTTTTTTCGGGATGTTGTAACTTCAAATGGTCACTAAATGAACTCTTGTAAGTTGAGGTCTACCTGTAACTCAAGGTGGAGAACATATCCAACACAAATCCTTCCTACTTTTCCCACAACAATAATTCTGAGGTTGGGCTGAGAGAGAGAGAGAGAGAGAGAGTGATGGGTACAGAGTCACCCAGTTGGCTTTCGTGGCTAAGGTGGGACTTGAACTCCCACTTTCTAGCCTGATGCCTTCACCACTAGGCCAAACTGGTTATCCTGACTTCCTAGACTGAAACCTTCAGAATGTGTTGCTAGATTAGGTGGCTCCTCCTCTTCTGATAGCCATGCATTTCAATTAAATTGGGAAAAAAATACTGGTTCTTGAAATTGCAGGAATCTTTTAGACTTAGATTTTAGGTTCTACTATATCACAGGACCTAAAATGGACACCTAACATCAAAAACATCATCAAAAAAGTACAACAAAGAATATTCTTTCTGTGCCAACTGAGGAAGCTCAAGCTGCCCAAGGAGGTGCTGATCCAGTTCTACAGAGGAATGATTGAGTCTGTCATCTGCACCTCTATAACTGTTTGGTTTGGTTCTACAACCCAACAGGACAGACACAGACTCCAGAGGATAATTAGGACTGCAGAAAAAACAATTACTACCAACCTGACTTCCATGGAGGATCTGCATGCATGAGTCAAAAGATGGCTGGGAAAATATCTACAGAGCCCTCACATCCCGGACACAAACTGTTTCAACTCCTACCCTCAAAACGACACTATAGAGCACTACACACCAGAACAACTAGACACAAGGGGAATTTCCCCCCGAACGCCATCACTCTGCTAAACAAATAATTCCCTCAACATTGTCCAACTGTTCACAAAGTCTGCACTACTATTATTATTACTCTTCTCACCACTCCTTATCACCCATCCCCTCCCACTTGTGACTGTATGACTGTAACTTTGTCGCTTGTATCCTTACGATCTATATTGACTGTTTCCTAGTATGATTTGATTGCTTATTGTACCCTATGACTATCATTAAGTGTTGTACCTTATGCTTCTTGACTCTTGATGAATGTATCTTTTCTTTTATGTACACTGAGAGCATTTGCACCAGAAAAATTCCTTGTGTGTCCAATCACATTTGGCCAATAAAGAATTCTTCTATTCTTCTAAGCATCAAGTGGGAACTTTGCAGAGTTTTAGAATTATGGTAGCCAATTTTTTGATTGACAATGCAGGCACATCGCTGAAGATACTAACTTCTGAACATATATAGAAAAGTGTGCTTTAAACCGATCGTGTGTGGTTTCGATCTGTGCTTGCCGCCGGAGCGCCCCAAGCTGGCTGGATTCGGGGCAAAGCCACCCCGTAGAGGTGGTGAAGAGGGGGGAGACTGCCAACAGGGTCGAGAAGAGCCGTATCTCTCTTCCTCAGCTGTCCATTACTCCCTTTCCAGAAGGCGGTTGCAGCAGTGGTCAGAAATGGCCACCTCAAAGAAGAACCCAACCAGAAAAGATTGTGCAGGAGGAAGATAAGAAGATAAAGTTTTGACTGACCGGGTTGAACTGAAAAAAGTAACAACATAAGGTACCCTGGAATTTGAACTACAAAGAATGACTTGTTCCCAAAGAAGATTTTTGAAGCGGCGAAGGAGAGAGGGAAGGGGAAAGATTTGTTTTTTTTTCCTTTCCTTCTCCATATTGACAGCTAAGAGACTTATGTAAGAAATTGATAAAAATTCATTTTAACATTAATAGGCATTTGAGCTGAAAATAAAATGTCAAAGGGATAATAAAGATTCTTGGTTATTTAAAAACTTTTAAAAGAAGAAAAGGAGACAAAAGGAAAAAATAAAAGGGTGGGATCTGGAAAAATGGAGGAGACCACCTGGAAGTAAAAGGAATTAACAGTGAAACTTTCACAGGATTCCTAAAAGATACATTTTAACTGAAACTTTGTAACAAGATAAATAGAACCCAGGAAGAAAAGTGGAAAAAAGAAGCAAGAAGAAACAGCTCTGGATTATTTGGATTATTTGGTGATTTTTGGATTTTGGTTATTGGATTTAAATGACTAAAATCAATCGGGTGGCTGTTTAAAAGTGTTTAAAATGACATCACTCTTGGAAGAACTGAAAATGGAACTTAAAAAACAGAAAGAAGATGCACAAGAAGGAAGAGGTTCTTTTGGCTTCGTATTTCAATTCTTAGAAATGGAGATCTTGAACTATGAGAAACAACAAGAAAGCTTCCAGAACAAGAAGGACGCAACAAAGAAGAAGCCATCTTTAATGACCAAGTAATTCTATGTGGGGGGGAAAAGGAAAGGGGGAAAGAGTGTGAAAAATTTAAGATCTGAAAAAACAACCCCCAAAAGAACAGTTTGAAAAGCAATTACAATATTAGGAAGAAACGAGAGAGGATTATAGAAGAGAGAATTAGAAAAGACAAGGGGTCAAAAAGGGAGGGAGAAGAAGAGGGGGAAGAAGGAAAGGAAAAGAAGTTATAAAGGACAGAAACAGGATATAGAGAAACAGGGAAAACATACGAGGATTAAAGGTATATGCCTATTTAGAAGACATAGAGACAATGGGTGAAAATTTAATTGAAAGAGGATTCTGCAAGCGTACATAAGATAGCATTGCTATATTAGAAATAGAAATGAATATAGAAAATATGAAACAAGCGTGATTAAAGTGATAGATAAAATACTTATTGTAATGTCATGTAATGTTTGTTAATAAATAAATGAAATAAAGAGAATGACAGAATGAAATTAGGAAAGGATGGGAACATTTTAATTGTTATTAATGATTTATAAACATTTAAGTGAAGAGAAATATGAAAGAAATATGGAAAAATATGGAAATATTATAAGTGTTTCTAAGGAAGTATGATATTTAATTGAAAAGAAAATGTTAAAGATGTTAATATTAATGGAAGATTGTAATTAACATTAATGGTTGAGCTGAATTGGAATAGAATAAGTATTTTATGTACTATTGTTACATATATATTTTTGCTTTAAGAACTTAGTGTGTATTTTAAGAATGTACCAAGCAGAACTTGATTGGCAAAATTTATGTATTATAAAATAGAGGTTAGATATTGAATGTTATAATTGTAAAGGTATAAATTGATGTTTAAATAAGATTTCAAAGGACAAAAACTAAAAGATACAAAGGTGTCATACTCCAATCACTAACTACAGGGGAAAATTGGTTTAATGAGAAAATATAATATGAAATTGAAACAGGACAGACAAAAATATAAATATAATGATTTGAAAGATATCAAAACTTAGAAAAGGATATATAACTGAATTTAGAATGGAATGAGATAATTAAAAACAAGGCTGAGAAAACTAAGGGAAGGGAGAAATCACTGAGAAAATGCTAAAATAGTAATAAGATATGGAATAGAATACAAAGATGAATATGAAATTGAGTTTGTGTCTGTCTGGAGAAGTGATAACCGGGATCATGCTATTCTCAAAAAAAGACATTTTATTTGTATTACTGTTTTGTGAAAACCCAAATAAAATTTTTACAAAAAGAAAAGAAAAGTGTGCTTTGATGTGCCCAGAAGAAAGTGAGAGTGCGTCATTGAGGCTACTTGGATCCTGAGGACACAAATAAACCTCCAAGCGGCCTCAATGGCTCTCTAAAAGGATGCAAATGACCAGCTGTCTGCAAGGAGCATAAATCCTTCCATTCCCCAGCATCCAGTCAGAGCTGAAGAAGCTCCTTGGATGAGAAGCGAAATGTCTTCAAAGAAAAACCAGAAAGTCCAGTTGCCTCTTGGAAAAAGCACCTTTGGGACAATCATGACCTGCATGATTTGAGAATCTCCACAGACATGGAGACATAATCATTTTCTACTAAGTGAAGGAACTGTTTTGAAGTGAACCTCAACATTTTCCCCTTTCTTCCTTTCTGCATGCAGAAGGAGACTCATAATTTCCACATTTTATAAATATAAATATATGTTAATTATTTGCTGTGGGAACAATATGGGTGAGTATCATATTTTATGGCAAAACTCTGTGACCATAAGGCACATATTGGATTTTTTTTTTTAAAAAAAAAATACAGAGACGGGAAGGAAACATGAATTTTAATTTACAAGGCGGGTAGAATATTCACTCATTTAACACAAAGGGTATTTATTGATTTCTTTTCTTCCTGATTTGATATTTTCTGACATTTTATAACACTCAATAGTGATTTATATAAAAAACATAGCCTGCTTTATTCACCAGTCATTTGCAATTTTCTTTCCTAGTAAATATAACAACCATCTATATCCAATCTGTTAAGAACTTCAAACTTTATGCTCAAAGAAATGACAGTCAGGAATTAGAAATCTGGAATTCAGAGACAAGCTTAGACATTGTAGGCAGGGCAGGATCAAGACAAAAGGACAAATTTCAAATGGATGGAGGGATGCATACATGCATGCATGGATAGTAGGGAGGGAGGGAGGAAGATGAAAGAAGGAAGTTAGGAAGGGAGGGAAGGAGATAGGAAGTAAGATGAAAGAGAAGGAAGTTAGGAAGGAAGGAAGTTAGGAAGGAAGGGAGGAGCAGGGAGGGGAGGGAGGAAGATGAAAGAAGGAAGTTAGGAAGGGAGGGAAGGAGATAGGAAGTAAGATGAAAGAGAAGGAAGTTAGGAAGGAAGGAAGGGAGGGAGGGAGGGGGAGGAAGATGAAAGAGAAGGAAGTTATGAAGGAAGGGAGGGAAGGAAGCAGGGAGGGAGGGAGGAAGATGAAAGAAGGAAGTTAGGAAGGGAGGGAAGGAGATAGGAAGTAAGATTAAAGAGAAGGAAGTTAGGAAGGAAGGAAGGGAGGGAGGGAGGGGAGGAAGATGAAAGAGAAGGAAGTTATGAAGGAAGGGAGGGAAGGAAGCAGGGAGGAGGGAGGAAGATGAAAGAAGGAAGTTAGGAAGGGAGGGAAGGAGATAGGAAGTAAGATTAAAGAGAAGGAAGTTAGGAAGGAAGGAAGTTAGGAAGGCAGGGAGGGAGGGAGGGAGGAAGATGAAAGAAGGAAGTTAGGAAGGGAGGGAAGGAGATAGGAAGTAAGATGAAAGAGAAGGAAGTTAGGAAGGAAGTAAGTTAGGAAGGCAGGGAGGGAGGAGGGGAGGAAGATGAAAGAAGGAAGTTAGGAAGGGAGGGAAGGAGATAGGAAGTAAGATGAAAGAAGGAAGTTAGGAAGGAGGGAAGGAGATAAGAAGTAAGATGAAAGAGAAGGAAGTTAGGAAGGAAGGAAGGAAGAAAGGAAGGAAGGAAGGAAGGAAGGAAGAAAGAAAGGGAGGGGGAGGAAGATGAAAGAGAAGGAAGTTAGAAAGGGAGGGAGATGAAAGAGAAGGAAGTTAGGAAGAAATGTAGGAAGGAAGGAAATTGGGAGGGAGGGAGGAAGGAAGGAGGGAAGGAAAGGAAGGAAGGACCATATTGACAAAGGACAGTGGGATTAAAACTAAAACAATATATTCAGATTTAACCATATGAAGCCATCATTGTAATAAATAAATATATGGTAATAAGTGTTTGGAGAGCCTGGCAATATTCACCTGTGTCTCACCACCAAAACTATCTTTAGAATGGACCACAGGATTTCATTTTCTCCTCATTTTGATACGAGCTTCTTAACGTTTTTTCTCCCCCTCTGGAAGTTTTCATGACAGCGCAAATGTATTCTGCATATGCTTTAGATAATTATAGAAAGCGACTTTTGAGCAGCTCTATTCCTGCAGAAGTATGTATGCGTCTATTTGAGGGATATATAAAATCTCTTAACTAACTACTAGATTATTTGATTTTTAGCAAGTCAGTGACAGCTTCAAAAGTAGGCAATTGTCATTTCCCTTCATAGGACGATTTTTTAAAAATATGTTTTGCTTTGGATTCTCTCACATTCCAAAAATAATTCCAACCCTCGATGTGTAAAAAAAAAAAAGCGTTCTGATTTTTGTCAATAAATGTTTGCAGTCTTACTCCATCTGGAAAGTTCTGTTGTTGAATGAGATACAAACAAATACATAGCCACATCCTGATAATTAAATGAAAAGAAAAATAAAGTCCACTGAATTGTACATTTGAATAATTGCAGAAATGGGTTTTTCCAAACCCCGTTTTGTTTATTTTATTTAGGGAGCCTAGTTTAGTAAAAACATAGTACTGTCAGGCACAAAGGACCATTCATAAGGTGGTAGTACAGAAGGTTTTTTCAAGAATCTGATCAACGAAAGTTCAACATTACATTGGGACCAGATGAGAGTTAATCAAACTCAGGAGGTGTTGGAGTGCTTTGTGCACACACAAGGATGCTAAACCGATGATGCGTTTAATTCTGCCCTCCTAGCTCTCTTGCTCTTCTTCAGCAAGTTTTCAGAGTTTAGTGCAGCTTTACTACTGAGTGTACATGGGTGTTATGGTTCGCTGGCAGCTGGTGCAGCCAGCAGTGGAATCAGGCAGTGGGGAGGAACATGGACTAGTCCAGGAGTCTGGAGAGGACTCAGACGAGGGTCCTGCATCTGATGCAGAGATGGGGCCAGGACCATCTAGGAATGGGGTGCTGCCTCTGTAGCCTTCGGAGTCTGGCAGAGCGAGGCAGAGGAACAAGGGGAGCCTCTTCCCAGTGCGTGTGCGCACACAGCTGCTACAAGGCAAAAGCAGCTCAAACAAAAGGGGTGACTTGGGAGTAAGGCTGGGGGCTGATTGCCCCTACCATAAGAGATAAAGGATAGACAAAGGTAGAGAAACCTTTGCAGGAAGCAAAGTCATTTGCTCTGTTTGGATTAATCCTTGAAGCCCTGTGTGGACTTCGTACTTCGGTTGGTTTTTTTTAATAGTTCATTTAGCAATTCAAAGGAGAGAAAGGTGAGCGCTTTTCTCGAGGGACTGTTAGAGACTCATTACCAGCTGGGAATGCACATATTTCCCAGTGTTGAAACAAGACTTGTTTTAACTAAGCGTGTGCTTAATTACGGTCTCGGAAGTCTTGGTCAAAACAATGTGTGCCAAGGAGCTGCAGGCCATGTTTATTCTTCAATGGGCCATCCTGTTACAAGTATCTTGTAGTTCACTCATTATTTTTAAGACTCTACATGGTCATATAATGTAATATGCAGCCTTAGCATTCAGTCAATGCTTTCCAACCTTGGCAACTTCCAGGGTATGTAACTTTGAGTCCCAGAGTTCTACCTAGTATGGCTTTTGCTGAGAATTGCTGAAGTCCCAGACCCCTGGAAGTTGCTAACATTGGGAAATCAGCCAATCTCCCCTGAATCCATGTAGATTGGCATAAACTATGGTGGACTGACATTTGAAAATGAGACACAGGGAAATGTCTTGAGAAAATGCCAGCCCTGAGTGAACTCAGGTAGCAGTATTTATTGAGTAAAAACACAAGCAAAATATACAGTATGCATATTCAGAAAACAATGACCTCAACAGGAGATTACTTCACCAGCATGAGAACACACAATCTTGGAAAGTCCCAGATGTTACCTTGCTAGGATGAGATCATACAGCCACGGAAAGTCTCATGGGAAAGTTTGGAAAGTCCCATGAGAAAGCACAACTGTGTACCTTGAACTTTCACCCATTTTCCTGTTCCTTCTAAACTTGCAGAATCAAAACAGGATGAGACACTCATGAGCAAAGGTACTCCTACCCCCACCAAGAATGCCCACATCTCCCTAGACTTACTGCTAGTTATACAAAGGCCTTACAGAAAATGATAAAATGATCAATAGATTATATTACCACAATAAACAGTGATTTGGAAGAGGCGAGGAAGCTTGAGGAAATATGAGATTTAAAAGCTTAACTGTTAGTCCTTTTCCATCATGTGGTAAGACCTGCTTGTTCTACCTCTCAGCTCTACATGATAACTGAAGATGAGAAAAGGCCTGGAGACTAAACTATATGAAGAACGGCTGCAGGATTTGGGTTTGGCCAGTCTAGAGAAAAGAAGGACTGGGTGGGTGGGAGGACATGATAACAGTATTCCAGTATTTGAGGGGCTGCCACAGAGAGGAAGAGGTCAATTTATTTTCCAAAGCACCAGAAAGCAGGACAAGAAACAATGGATGGAAATGAATCAAGGAGAGGAGAAACCTGGAACTAAGGAGAAATTTCTCGACAGTGAGAACAATTCACTAGTGGAATGACTTGCCTTCAGAAGTTGTGGGTGCTCCATCACTAGAGGTTTTCAAGAAGAGATTGGACAGCCGTTTGCTCAGAATATATAGGATCTCCTGCTTGAGCAGGGGGTTGGACTAGAAGACCTCCAAGGCCCCTTCCAGCTCTATTCTGATTGATTGATCACTGGAGGTTTTCAAGAAGAGATTGGACAGCCATTTGCCCAGAATGGTATCAGGTCTCCCACTAAGGTCATTGGGGTGTACTACCTAAACAGTGTGCATAGGATTACATTAAATTTTTCTATCTATTTGTCTGTCTGTCTGCCTGCCTGCCTGCCTGTCTGTATGTCTGTCTGCCTACCTACCTATCTACCTATCTATCTATCTATCTATCTACCCACCTACCTACCTACCCACCTATATATCTATATATCATCTCTGTCTGTCTGTCTATCATATACCTACCTATCTACCTACCTACCTACCTATATATCAGCTCTGTTTGTCTGTCTGCCTGTCTATCACCTACCTACCTATATATCTATATATCATCTCTATCTATCTATCATCTATCTATCTACCTACCTACCTACCTACCTACCTACCTATCATCTATCTATTACCCACCTATCTACCTACCTATATATCTATATATCATCTCTATCTATCTATCATCTATCTATCTATCTACCTACCTACCTACCTACCTACCTATCATCTATCTATTACCCACCTACCTACCTACCTATATATCTATATATCATTTCTGTCTGTCTGTCTGTCTATCATCTACCTACCTATATATCTATATATCATGTCTGTTTGTCTGCCTGCCTGCCTATCACCTACCTACCTACCTATATATCTATATATCATGTCTGTCTGTCTGTCTGTCTGTCTGTCTGTCTGTCTGTCTGTCTGTCTATCTATCTATCTATCTATCTATCTATCTATCTATCTATCTAATCTATCCAATCTATCCATCCATCCATCCATCCATCCATCATTATTTAAAGATGCCTGGGAAATAACAATGGAAATTCGTCACTTTCTATTTTCTTTTTGGCAGTCTGGGCTCTCCTGTGTCGCTAGAAAAAGAAACAAAGGTTGTTTAGGAGTTTATATTAATTTACCCTTATTCTCTGCCTCTGAGTATTCTTCACTTCATATATGTACCAGACTATCACTATTATACAGGTAATGTATAATGAAACATGGTCCCAATTAGTTTTTTTTTTTTAAGTTCCATAGATAAGAACCGAAACATGTTCACGTCTACATACTTTCCAAAACTCAAATCTAAACCAAATTGGTTGCCTCAAATAATTCCTGGCAGAGAATGGAAGAGATAGAGAACCCATGGTCCATCCCAGGAGTAAGATGGAGAGAACATGTACATCTTGAGGTCATAATGGTTACGTAATGTAGACCATTTGCAGAAAGACATCATTGGTGCTTGGGACATTACTGTGGCTTTTACAAGATGCTCGAGAGATGCAGTGGCTCAGGGGCTAAAATGCTGAGCTTGTCGATCAGAAAGGTCAACGGTTCAGCAGTTTGAATCCTTAGCGCTGTGTAACGGAGTGAGCTCCCGTTACTTGTCTGAGCTTCTGCCAACCCAGCAGTTCGAAAGCATATAAAAAATGCAAGTAGAAAAATAGGGACCCCTTTGGTGGGAAGGGAACAGTGTTCTGTGTGCCTTCAAAGGCGTTTAGTCCTGTCAGTCACATGACCACAGATGGAGACTACTTCGGACAGCGCTGGCTCTTCTTTGGCTTTGCAACGGAGGTGAACACTGGCCCCTAGAGTTAGAAACGACTAGCATGTATGTGCGAGGGGAACCTTTACCTTTACCTTTTTACAAGATGTTTGTCCTGAATTCCTACAATGTGTGATTGTGGGTCCATGGCCAAATCCTACCATTTAGGCTGTGGGTAGTCTCTGCAGGCCTCAAAGTTCCCAGGAGACCACTGAAAAACCAGATAAAACTTCCATTCTTTGCATGAGATGTTAACAGAGCTTCCCAGCGCTGAGGGGGATTGTTTAAAAAATAATAATAATTAAATTGGCCTACGCACAAATCAATGAATATTAATTTGGTGCTACTACAAATTAATCTGTTGGCAAGTTTGTGGAGCTTTTATAGCTTCTGCAGCATGGTCCAAATTCTTAGATCAAACATGTACTACAAATTTTAGATCCACTTGATTTTCCATTTCTCTTCCTAGGTTTATATGCAATATGCAATATAAATACTGCTTATTCTTTCTTTCTTTCTTTCTTTCTTTCTTTCTTTCTTTCTTTCTTTCTTTCTTTCTTTCTTTCTTTCTTTCTTTCTTTCTTTCTTTCTTTCTTCTTTCTTTTTCTTTCTCTTTCTTTCTTTCTTTCTTTCTTTCTTTCTTTCTTTCTTCCTTTCTTCCTTCCTTCCTTCCTTCCTTCCTTCCTTCCTTCCTTCCTTCCTCCCTCCCTCCCTCCTTCCTTCCTTCCTTCCTTCCTTCCTTCTTTCCAACAGTCATAAGTGTGAAAAATGGTCATAAGTCACTGTTTTCAGTGCCATTGCAAACGGTCACTAAATGAACTGTCATAAGTCAAGGACCATATGTGGCCTGTAGCTCTATGGGCTCTGTTTAAAATGTTTCCCACTTTCCTGTATATAAAAGTGCTGAAATTTGGAAATAAATATTTCAGTGGTTGCCCTCTTGTGCTGTTACCCTTGGGGTTGCTGGCTGCAAGGGTTTCTCTAAAGCTAATTTCTAAACTGAGATTTGCTCAATACAATTTCTGAAATAGTAAAAATTTGGGCAATTGACTACCTGACCATCTCTCTCACTCTCTCTCTCTCTCTCTCTCTCTCTCTCTCTCTCTCTCCATCCATCCATCCATCTATCCCTCCATCCCTCCATCCCCCAAATTGTCCCAGCATTCCAACCCTTAATTTCTCTGCAGGGTGATGAGAACTGACTTCTGTAGATGTGAAAAGAACTGTTCCATAAGTGGTTTTGTCTATAGATTCAATATTTATTTGTCTCAGGGACACACACACACAATCTCCTTACAAGTTCAGCTTCACAGACACATTCTCCAGGATTTTGGACCAGGAAAGCACACTGGGAAAAAAATCTTCCTCCTCCTCCTCCTCCTCCTCCTCCTCCTCCTCCTCCTCCTCCTCCTCCTCCTCCTCCTCCTCCTCCTCCTCCTCCTCCTCCTCCTCCTCCTCCTCCCTTCCCTCTCCTTTTTGCATCTCCTCCTGGTGCTCGCCATAAAAAGCATTGTTCCCGGGGAACTCTGCAGCCAGCCCTGGCAGCTGATGAGTTGGGAAGCAGCCTTGTGGGTTCGGGGCTGCTCCTTTCCTTCCCTCCCTTCATCCCCCAAAAAAAAGCAGACAGTGCATGTCAAACTCACTCCCCCTACACCCACACCCACTTCCTTCCCCACCACAAAAACCCAACCTCCCCACCCCCAGCACCTGAGTTGTGTTATGTAGCTTCATGACCAACTGCTCTGACCCATTGCTGCTTGGCGGGGAGAAGGTGGCTCTTCTTGCCCGGAGAGACCCAAGAAGGGCATTGGCCAACGGAAGTTGCTCCTCTGGCTGCCACAATCTGCTGTCCATGAAACGCCCCCATGGGGGAGAGTAAGGACTTCGAAGAGGACTGGATCAAAGAGCTGCGAAAGGAACCTGGTTGGCAGGTTAGTCGCTCATATTTCCCCAGGTGTTCTTGGCTGCGGGTGGGCGGGGGAAGCAGGGAGGGGGTGAGTGGGGGGCTTCTCCTGCGAGCGCCCCATCCTCCCTCAACTTGGAGGTCTCTTTGCATCACCTCAGCAGTTCCTGCAAAGCTGGGTTGAATGGGGGGTTGGAGGGGTTGCGGGCTGGGATCGGGCGAACATCAGCTGTGCATTGTCTTGGGTGAGGTGGGGGTGAGAGAAGGGCCAGGCTTTGGCGCTGTCTTCTCCGTCTTTTGAGTTGGATCGGTAGAAAGGAAGGAGGGGGGTGAGGCGGGTGGGTGGGTGAATTAGACAGGGCTTTTGCGAACGGGGGGGGGAGGCGTTCTAAATTTACACTTCTCTTAATAATGGTAGTTACATTAACCAGCTGCAGGTGTGCAGTGCACTGTTAAAGGAATCTCTCTCTCTCTCTCTCCTCCCTCTTTTCCCTCTTCCCTGTTTCTCTCCCTCCCTCTCTCTCTTCCTCTCTCTCTCTCTCTCTCCTCCTCCTCCCTCTCTCTCTTGCTCTTTCTCTCCTTTCCCTCCCTCCCTCTTTTCCCTCCTCCCTGTTTCTCTCTCTCCCCTCCTCTCTCCCCTCCCTCTCCTCCCTCTCTCTCTCTTTCTCCCTTTCCCTCTCCCTCCCTTTCCTCCTTCTTTTCCCTCCCTCTCTCTTTCTCCTCTTTCCCTCTCCCCCTCTCTCCTCCCTCTCTCTCTCCTCCCTCTCTCCCTCCCTCTCTCCTCTCTCTCTCCTCCTTCTGTGCAAATCCAAGTTTAATTCGTCATTGCAAGAGAAGGGAGCGGCACTCCTCAGCCTTCTACTTCTATATCGTGCGTGCCTGCGTGTCTGTCTGTCGTTTTAACTTTACTTAACGATGTGATTCCTTTTCTTAAAACAAAAAACAAATAAATGCATTACCTAGGCATTATTCCAGAGTAATTCTGGATTGGTCCTGAGTAGAGAAGAGATGCTTTGCATCCTTAAGGCTAAAAGGTAGTTTTTACTTAACGGCAAGGGTGAATTTTGATATCCTGGTTCATTCTCTCTCTCTCTCTCTCTCTCTCTCTCTCCTTTTGAAATTAGTTGTTTCCATTTTGTAGAGCAATCTCCCCACCCGGCTTGAATTGCTCTGTGCATAGCATCTTTTTAAAGCACTTTTCTTCCCTCTTCTGCTGCATTTTAATTAAACCCTTCCCAATGCTGAAGAAATAAGTCCTATTGAGGTTTTCTTCCTTCTTTCGTCCCCCACCTGAGCTTGGAGAGATGCTGTGGTCCAGCTCTTCCCATGAGGCTCATTTGATGACTTTCCATCACAAGGGAAACGGCGGCTTCAAAGTCTACAGGGCTAAGAGAAACAGCCCTGTTGTTAACTCATAAAATATTTCTATGGTCTTTTTAGAGTTGCCAACAGAAAGAGACGGGGAGAAGGGGTTTGAAAGAGCATTGCGGCAGCTTGGAAACCAAAAGTGCATTCCATAAATATTTTCAAAGATAGCAACGAGGTGACTGAAGTTTCTGTTGTGCAAATATCTAACTGGAGAGCATGATTGATGACTCTGGGCTATGGATGTGTCCCATTGGAGAATATGAATTACGATACACCCAGGGGGTGGGGGGAAACCAGGGTCAAGGGTGACAATGAATGATGTGTCTCAGAGTCAGTTACACTCAGGCAGTGTCGGACATGTTAACTCCCAATAAATCCTTCTGAAGTTTTGGAGGTTTGGCTTGAGACTCAGGATTTAATTTGGGGTAACTGCTGAAATCCTGACACCTGTCCAATTCCACCCAATATCTTCTTCCCTATGAAAATGATAAAAAACCAGAAAATGCCAGATTCTCCTTCATTTGGCCATGAGAAAGAGAGCCATATAAATCACCTGTGTGTGTCTACAGCCTGACCTTCCTTAGCCTGGCATCTGACTTTGGAGCAACGAGGAATCCAGTAAAGTTTTTGTTTTTATTTCTAGGTGGGAAGTATGGGATGGATTTGAATCGTTCTCTTTGAGCCTCACATGCTGAATAATTAGGATTTGATTCTGCAGTATGCTCAGTTGGGGTTTTTGAATTTTACTTTTTTCCCTAGCCTGCCCCACCTCAAAATGAAAAAAAAGGTGCAGCAGTAGGCTCATTATGGATGGAAGGATTTAAATTTGAACTGATAGAAAGGAGGTGAAGCAAATCTGCAGTTATCTAGGGTCAAACTCCATTCAGGATTTCTCTTCTGAATGGGGTTCCACCATTAAAAAGAGACTTGCAATCTGGCGGGGTTGCTGCTTAATTCGCAGAAAAATTGTTGGCGAGGAGTGTGTTTTCACAACCATGGCTAGGACACCCATTGCCACCCTTCCCGAGCCAGATGGATGACCGTTATTCACACTATAACCCATCTTGATAATGAATGAATGAATGAATGAATGAATTCTTTATTGGCCAAGTGTGATTGGACACACAAGGAATTTGTCTTCGGTGCAGAAGCTTTCAGTGTACATAAAAAGAAAAGATACCTTTGTCAAGAATCATAAGGTACAACACTTAATTAACCACAATGGATTTGGCATGGAGTTACCCTTGAAACAGATAGACATTGCAGTTGGTGGTATCTGCCTAACATCTGGGCCCTTGATTGAATAGGAATCACATGTTGCCCATTGTGAAACATCTGCATTGCTCATTGAACATTATTTAAGAGGCCAATGTTGATTTTCCAAGCCCTAAATGGCTTAGGGATTGATTACTCTCTTGGTAAGAAGGTGCCTGGTTGATTAATATATGGGATAAAATTGACAGGTGGGGAATATGTAGAGATCTTATGTGGGAAGGGGGCTTCACCAGTGGGGTTCACACTTGTGGACACAAACTCAAAGTATGTTTGATGCCCGATCTCTCAGTACCTAGGAAGACAGTGAGAGACAAACCCTACTTCGCCCCAAAGATGCTTTTTTTCAAGAGGCAACTGGACTTTCTTTGAAGGGGTTTCGCTTCTCCTCCAAGAAGCTTCTTCAGCTCTGACTGGATGGTGGGGAATGGAAGGATTTATACTCCTTGCAGACAGCTGGTCATTTGCATTCTTTAGAGAGCCATTGAGGCATCTTGGAACTGATTTTATTTTTCCTTGAAGATGTTTTGCTTCTCATCCAAGAAGCTTCTTCAGATCTGACTGGATGGTGGGGAATGGAAGGATTTATACTCCTTGCAGACAGCTGGTCATTTGTATCCTTTTAAAGAGTTTTTGAGGCCACTTGGAAGTTTATAAATGATTGAAGCAATATAGATCTGTGTGAATACTAGATCTGGATTTTTTAGCATTTAGTATTTATTTGATTTGTCAATCGCTTACAAGATACAAGTATAAGAATAAATATAGGTTTGAATACATGAGATAGATACTTATAAGAAAAATAAAAAACAATAGGACAGGGACGGTAGGCACGATTGGTGCGCTTATGCTTTCTTATGATTTCTATTGGAACCAGTAGGTTCAGTAGGACTACCAGTTCTGGTTGCAATAATCTCTTAAGGTGATCCCAAGTGGCACAAAGGTTTAGCATTTTTTCTGTATCTGGGTGTGTGTGTGTGTGTGTGGCCTGGATTTTTGTCCCCAGGATATGACAGCTGGCCTAAGAGTCATACTGGATCTTTCCAGAAATGCTGATCAACACAGAAAAATGCCTTCTCAGATGTTTCTCGTTAGAAGAGTGGTGCGGTGGCCTAGAGGTGGAGTTCTCACCTCACAATCATGAGGCTGTGAGTTCAATCCTAAGTAGAGGCAGATATTTCTCTCTCTGGGCACACTGAGAATATGAACAAAACTCCGCATTGGAAACAGGAAAGGCATCCGGCCTGTAAACACTCTGCGAGTTCCATTCAGTTGCCTTGATTCCATCCCGCAAGGGATTATGGGGTCATTAAAAGATGATAATGATGATGTTTCTTGTTAGAAGGTCACAAAAGATGATCACGTGACCCTGGGACACTGCAACCATCATAAATACAAGCCATTTGTCTGAATTTTGATCACGTGACCCTGGGGATTGTGCAATGGTTGTAAACGGGAAATATTGGTCCTAAGTCCCTTTTTTCAGTGCCATGGAAGCTTCAAACTGTCACTGAGCGAACTGTTGTAAGTCAAGGACCACCTATGTCTTGCTTCTATTCCTCCTCCGTGGATGGAGATTCATACCCATAACTTGCTTCTGTTCTACTCGCTGGCAAGTGGCCTTTGTCTTATTTTGCCTTGGGATTTTTTCCCACCCCTGATCCATAGGATTATTCTCTACATTTTGAGATGGCTGGGAATGCAAAGGTCGCCCCCTCCCCATGTACAGGAGTGTGTAGAAAAGTCCAGGGTTGGCTTCAAGATCTTTTCAGGGTGGGCTGCTACCGGTTCACAACGGTTCAAGCGAACAAGATGTTAATTTTACATCTGGTTCACCGAACCGGTAGTTACAATGACTGGCTCTCCCCACCCACCTCTCCCCTCCCAGGAGTCTCCACGCGGTCCATTTTGGATCCCAGGTAAGTGCAGGGTCCACATGGAGGCTTGGGGAGGGTGAAAAACAGGCCTACTTGAGGCTCCAGAAGGCCAGAAATGGGCCTATTTCTGGCTCCTGGAGAGCCTCCGGAGCCCGGGGAGGCCATTTTCGCCCTCCTGGGAGCTCTAGGAAAGCCTCCGGAGCCCAGGGAGGGTGAAAATGGCCCCCTTGGCATGATGCAGGAGGCCAACTAGGCCACATCCATCATGCCACGCTCACCCAGGAACCGGGCAGAGAACCAGTTGCTAAATTTTTTGAAGCCCACTCCTGGATATTTTATCCAGCACTTCGAGTCCATGCCAGATATTAAGATTTGCCCACCATTTAAAGAAAAGGGGCTCCTGTTTTTGAGATGCAGCTTGAGTCTGAAAGTACATATGAATTTAAGCAGTTCCATAGGATTTTGTAGTTTCAATCTTAATTGCAATCAAAGTCAGACTTAATTCCTAGGATCCCCACTGGAATTATTCTTAGTACTTGCAAGGAATTAAGTCGTTGGCAACTTTTGTTGTGCTTCGCTCACCCTATTCCTGTGGAGCAGGCAGTTACAGGTAGTCCTTGACTTATGACCACAACCAAGCCCTAAATTTTGGCTGCTAAGTGAAGACAGCCGTTAAGGGGATTTTGCCCCGTTTTACAACCTCTCTGAATTTCGATCACGGGAACCACGGAGATGCTGGAACGGTCGTAAGAGTGAAAAACGGTCTTCAGTGACTTTTTTCAGTGGCATCATAACTTTGAACGGTCACTAAATGAACTGTGGTAAGGTGAGGACTATTTGAACTCTATCACTAGAACAGAAGCAGAATATTTAGACTAAGTGAATCTCTCTCAGTTAAATCACAAACTTTTCATATAGTTCTTCGGGCTTCCCAGAAGAGAAGTATCTAAACTACCAAAGACCATCTCCAAACCCGGAAACCAAGCGAAATGCTTGTGAAGTGAGTTTTGCCTCAATGTACGGCCTTCCTGGCCACCATCATTAAGTGAATCCCTGCAGCTAAGCCAGTAACATGACTGTTAAGTGAATCCGGCTTCCCCGTTGACTTTGCTGGTCGCAAAAGGGGGGAATCACTGGACCCTCCTTCCCCCGGGGACCCTCCGACCATCATAATTGTGAACCGGTCAGCCAAAGATCTGAATTTTGAATACGGGGACGCTGCAACGGTTGTGAAAAACATTAAGTCCCATTATTTTTCAGCGGCGTTGTAACTTCAGTTCACTAAATGAACTATTGCAACTTGAGGATTATCTGTGCCTCTTCATGGATAAGAACTTTTTATAATATTTTTAAGTACCGCGTTTCCCTGAAAATAAGCCCGGGTTTTATGTTAATTTTTGCTCCAAAAGATGCATGAGGGCTTATTTTCTGGTTAGGTCTTATTTTTGAGGAAATACAGTTCCACACGCGTCCGTCTGGCTGACAATCTTAAATTGGGACTTATTTTCAGAGTAGGGTTTATATTATGAGCATTCTGAAAAAGCATGCTTGGGCTTATTTTCTGGTTAGGCCTTATTTTTGGGGAGATACGGTTCCATATGCATCCTTCTGGCTGACAATCTTAACTGGGGGCTTATTTTTGGGGTAGGGCGTATATTACGAGCATCCTGAAAAAATCATGGTAGAGCTTATTTTCCAGTTGGGTCTTTATTTTTAGAGAAACAGGGTAGGACCCGCAAAAAGGCTAAGTTTCTAAAGCGCTGCTCTCGGACAATCTCTGTATATTAGGTTACCTTTCTCCCTTGATAAGTGAAACCCTGGCTGGCAGCGTTTACCTGGGGAGAGTGCCAGCCAAGGACTTATTTAGGCCGAAAATCTTCGTGAGGATGTAGACGAGAGAGGTAAGGTCACTGTGGCCCAATTTCATTTTAATTGCTTATTCACGTTTTGCATGACATTTTTCCTTCTCCCTCCACGGAAGGGGATTCAAGATAAATAAGGGGCAAACAGTCCCATCGCTTAGCCAATATTTTGCAAAAGTAGGAGGTTGAATTGCTCAATCTGCTCCAAGGGGTTATTTTACCTGGGTTATTTCTTTTCCTGCTTCCTTATAACTTTGGAAGCCGGGTTTGTTATCTTAATCCAACCTGACATATTCCACTTTCAACTCTGCTGAATAATATATTGCCTTTTGTCTTTGTTTTTCAAATTGTTTGTTTTCTACCTAACAGTTTCTTTCCTTTTCCCCCACCTGATATTTCCTCCTCCTACGCTCAGGATAGAAGGTCTGCGCGCAAATATCCATACAGCTTTTTTCTGCGCATTTTTTTTAATCTTTACATTTCTGAATGCATGCTTTGGAAAGATGCAAATTTGGGATGTTTCTCTCAGAAATGTAAATTTTTTTTTGTTTCCGCTTTCCTGCTCTGTCTCCATTTTTTTGTGCCTGTATTTTGATAAAATCAAAGCATGCATATGCATATTTGGTATCTAGCTAGCTCGATACTGAAATGCTTCAAAACGATGCATTCATATAAAAATTGTGACATGGTAACGTTATTCGGTACTCTCAAGTTAGATAGAAGAATGCTGTAGATAAGATAAAGCATTGTTTTATATTAGGAATGTAGCTGAATAATACCGATAATTGAGCTATTGATATTGGCTATGTTTTATCTCATAGTAAATTGAAGTAGGTGGTGCTTTTATCATGAATTAGATTATGGACTATAATATGAGATCCAGGATATGGACAAAACAAATAATGATGGTATCTTCACAAAATAATGATCATTGCATGCATATTTTTCCCCTTGTAAGAGAGAAAAGTTCTTAATTACCCTTAAAAAAATTGAATTTCACAAGGAACTGTAAAACAACAGTTTTCTTTGCATAGCTTTGCAGAGAAGGCATTATTAAAATCACAGTGATTAAGCTTACAGAATTTTCAAACCGTCTGAACTGCATGGTTCTTGCCTCTTAACCTTTTAGAGATATTTGAAAAGTCAATAAACCAGCAAATTTCACAGTGATAGGACACCAATTCAAAAAACAAAAAACAAAAAAAACCCTTGTGTTCCTGCTTTGTCTCATCCAAAACTTTCTATGAAAATAGCAGAGGAGAAAGTCACCTCTTAAAAGGGAAAGACCTATTCATTTCCTTGTGTTTGAGATGTACAATAACTGACCCTGATTGGATTATGGCGAAACAACGGTGGATTAATGAGTAAAGCAAATTTATGGATGATACAAAGAAGGTTGGCAGAATGATAATCGGATTTTGAAGTGTGCCAAAATAAGTACATGAAGGAGGCAAAAATGCTCCATATAATGAAGTTCGCAGTAAGAGAAAAATTAAGCTCACTGTGGTTGTTGGTTTTTTTTTAAATCTTGCAAGACAAATGTGCCGTGTACTTTTGAGTTTGACCATTCCTCTCTAGGATTGCCTTTCAAAGCTGCATTTAAGCGGTTTGGTTTATTGGATTACCGATGTCTATCCTTGTTTGTTTAAGCAGACTGAGCTTCACTCAGTTCATTTGAAAAACCTTGTAAAATAGGTTGAACTTTGTTTGTTAAACCACGTGTCCCTTAGGTAGATACCCCTGTTGCTCACTCTCTCATTCTGTTTAATTTCTGGATGGAAATTATATTCTTATTTTTCCCCCAAACCATATAATCTCTTTCCATACTGGCAATTTCAAGGTCTGTCTGTCTGTCTGTCTTATATCTCTATTTATCTCTATCTATCTATAGCATGATAGATAGATAGATAGATAGATAGATAGATAGATAGATGATAGAGATAGATATAAAATATAATAGATAGTTATAGCTAGAGATATGATAGATAGATAGATAGATAGATAGATAGATAGATAGATAGATAGATAGATATAGATATGATAGACATAGACAGATAGATATGAGATGATATAGATAGACAGACAGATGATAGAGGTAAATAGATGATAGAAAGAAGATAGATAGATAGATAGATAGATAGATAGATAGATAGATAGATAGATAGATAGATAGATAGATAGATAGAAATAGAGACATGATGTTAGAGATAGATATAGAGATAAATATAATAGTTATAGCTAGAGATATGATTAAATAGATAGATAGATAGATAGATAGATAGATAGATAGATAGATAGATAGATAGATAGATAGAGATAGATAGATATAGAGATATGATGATATAGATGTAGAAATAGATATGATAGATTATAGAGATAGATATGAGATGATATAGATAGAGATGATAGATAGAGGTAAATAGATTATAGAAGATAGATGGATAGAGATAGAGATATGATGATAATAGATTTGATAGATTTGGTAGAGATATGATGATATAGATAAGATAGATTTGATAGAGATAGATAGATGAGAGAAGATGAGAGAAAGAGGGAGAGGGAGAGAGAGAGAGAGAGAGATGTGAAAGAAAATGTCTGAATAAGTCTTTCCATTAGTCTCCACCAGATTCTCCTTAACAACAATTGTGCAAAAACTTTACTAATGGATTTTATCCTTAGGCCATTTCTGCACTATCAACATCTTTATAGCTTTGTTGAGGTGATGTAAATCCTCTCCTCCTTATGTTATTTTGACACAAGGATGGTTGGGATACCAGAAGATGCTATGAATTGCTCCTGAAGAAATGAGCTTAATCTACCCATTAACCAGCTTTTTAGCAGTGGTCAATGCTATCTACCTTTGGTAGCTTGCTTTTGGCTGGGTCCATTTGGCTTTCTGGAAGGTAATGAATTCTAGTGACGGTGCATAAAGATCTCTTTCTGCCTTGCCCCATTAGACTTTGGCCTCAAATAAGACCCTAAGATGCGAGAATGATAAGGAAACGTCAGTGAGAAATAGTCCTGTTTCTCCTTCAAAGACAATGAGAAGTCAATTACCTCACAGATAAGGGGGAAAACTGAAGCTTCAATCAATATTATTGTTCATCAGAGTCATTGGATAGGGGAATTAAGAGTTTTAGATAAGATACCAGTCCATCAAGGAGAGAATTAGTAGATTCGTTGTTTGGAAGCACTTCATAATTTGATCTGGTTTGTTCAAGAACATCTTCAACCATCTTAGGATCATACATGATGGTTCCAGAATTGTAATTTTATGCTGATTTTGGAATATATGGATAAAATCTATATGTACGTGTCTTTGGAAAAAAAAAATGGAAGTTTAAACTCGTTAGAGTGAAAGAACCTCCTTGGATTTGGTGGGACTTGGGTGCCTTTTTATGCCAGAGATATATATCTGGGACCGTCATCAGAAGTGACAGACATCAATTGTGTAACAAAGATGGCAATGAAATATGGGCCTCTTTCATGGAAATCATTGTGTAAAACGTTTATGTACAGATCAACAGATTATTGTCTATAAATGTTTGAGGCTGCCATTTTCTTCTAAAACTTTCTGAATCATTGGACTGTTGAGCACTCCTAAGTACAGTGAGATTTTCTCTGAAAATAATTAATTATAAAACATATTGCGATTGGACTTTTGGGATACTGTGTGTTTGTGTGTGTTGCACATTCACCCACATCTCTGTGTAGGTTTGGTGTCATTGTTTTTGTCATTTTTTTTGGTCTTGTTTTTAACACCTATAAATAAATAAATAAATAAATAAATAAATAAATAAATAAATAAATAAATAAATAAATAAATAAATAAATAAATAAATAAATAAATAAATAAATAAATAAATAAATAAATAAATAAATAAATAAATAAATAATAAAATAAATAATAAAATAAATAAATAAATAAATAAAGGCTAAAAATGGTTCTAAAATGCATTTATGTTATTTTGCTTAATTGAGATGTTTATTGTTCTTAGCATATTAATATCATCTTTTGTAAAATGGATTTTTAAAAAGCTTAATAGCCAGAGTTATAGAACTGGATAAATCTGAAATTAATAGCACAAAAGCTGTCATATCATATGGAATAATTTAACAGGTTGTTTTTTTTTTTTGGTCACTTGTTCGTCATAAAAAGTAAACCTACTCCATTGCTAATTTTTATTTTATCAAGAAGATAAATAGTTCAGGCTAATGAAAGTATAGATATTCGATGCCAGAGGCATTTGTGGGAATCTGTTAATCATTTAACTCTGTCACAGCAAATGTTTTGTCTTCATAAACCAATTAAAATAGAAATTGTCTTTCACTAAAATGGGCACCATTCTTTGTTGCCTAAAGCAAATTAAAACCGCATTTGTTTAAAAATGTGCTTTTGAGACAGTCTTCAGGTAAATAATTAATATAGATGTCTAAAACAGTATCTTTAGTGTGCCCAGGCAAATAAGCACTATATATATGTTTAAGAGTCAATGAAATTCTTCCTTGGGCTAAAAAAAAAATAATTTTAAATATTATCTCCGTCTTTGCTGTTCATTACTGCCAGACAGCATTAAGATCAATGATATTTATTTCTCCATCAATTTGATTAGAATGTAGGGCTTCACATAACTAGAGTACTGTAGAAACTCTATTGCAGGATAATTAAGTAAAAAAAACCCTGTCTCTTGCAAAAGATTAAATCAGAGTCATTCTGATATTTTTTTTAAAAATGAACTGATGTCTAAAAACTTTAAAAACAAAACAAAACACTGGGCCATCAATTACCCAATCTTTATAATGCATATTTCAATGAATCCAGAATATTGCTAAAGTAAATTTCCCCTCTATCTGTGTTGTGTCTTTGGGATGTTCCTTATTTTATCACTCTCTTAATATATAATATTTGATATTAATTATTATTTCCTTTCCGATAGATAGATAGATAGATAGATAGATAGATAGATAGATAGATAGATATAGATAGATTAGATATATACATACATACAGTAAGAAAGTACTTAATACAGATGGAAAGGTCTTGATTACAAGTGTGAAAAGGCCTGAAAAATAAAATATTTTAAAGTGAGGTAAATAGAAATCATGTTTTCAAACTATTTCAAAAAATAATTTCACATCTAGCTTTCATATACAGTATTTTTTTTTTTTTTAAAAAAAGATTTTTCCTGTTTCATTTTTTGGGGTTTTGGGGTCTTGGAGGATTTGGAAATCTCACGTGAGGAAAATAGTTTTGTCAAAAATTTCCTCATTTATGTTCTTGGAGATACAGAAGAGAACTAGAAGAGAAGTAAATTCCTTCCCTCGAAGAATAAATAGTCCCGATGCTTTTTCCATTTTGGAAAAAAATAAAGCTTTTTAGGTCAAGTTACCTTGAATTGAAGCCATTTGTGGGGATATGGAATGGGTAATGGGTCTCAGAAAATCTGATTTAGTCCAAAGAGTACCATGTCTTACGCAACAGTGAACTTAGCTTTAAATGCAGCACGCAAAACTGGAATGTATAAAATTCGGGATATAGAGAAAAATCTTGACTAAAAGAAGGAGCACACCATTGTGTTAAATCAGGGCCACTCAGCCAAAAAAAAAGTGAAATTGATGAATGGGCAACTAGCTATGTAATTTGACTGGAGCCTCAGTTTTCTTCTTTTGAATAAGATAAACAGGAAGAAGGCATGATTAAGAATTGAGTGTATTTCTTTGTCTTTTCTACTGTGCATGAACACATCCAGCCAGGGAAGGAAGGGGAATTCATTCATCTAGAGAAGAAAAACAGGAGGGGTGGGGGAAATGAATGCTTGATAGATGGAGGATGGATTCTTGGCTGAATAATTTCAGTTAAACTGAGGAGAACTGAGTTTGGAAGTTAAATTGGAAGTTAAATTAACTATAACAATAATAATAATGACCTACAAATAGAAATAGAACGACTATGGCAAAGGCAAGCAAGGGTACTATCGATAGGAATAGACGCTGCTTGAAACATCATTGTCAGCATTGACAAATTTGCCATCAGTCAATTGCAGAAGGCAGCTTTACTTGGGAGAGCTTCCATCCTGCGGTGATATCTGTAATATCATAAAATATCCAGATCTGCCTATCCCAGGTCCTTGGGAAGGACTCGATAGGGAGACAAAAATGCCAAAACCTAGTCTGATCATCTGGCTGACTGTGCAATGAATAATAATGTAGAATAACAGAGTTGTAAGGGATCTTGGAGGTCCTCTAGTCCAGCCCTGTCATGCCTTTGGTAGAGTTGGACTCTGAGGGAGAGGAGGAACAGCTGATAGGGAGTGGAGGTGTGGCTCTGGAGGTTGTGGAGGAGGCTGGGGAAGGTCAGAGGCTAGTTGGACAGTCAGAGGAAGAACCAGGCCCATCCCCTCTGCATCCTAGGAGACGCAGGGAAGAACTGAGAAGGGAACAACTTGGCTTACAAGAGAGGAAGCGGCCACGATCCCCCTCATTGGTTGCAGCTGGGGAGACTAGTATATAAGAGAGACGATTACAACACAGCATTGCCAGAAGCAAAGCGTCTTTTATTTTGGTCTGAAGTTATCTTGGTTGGTGTCTTTCCAACAGACTGTGCCTTGTTATCTCCTTGAATTTGATAATTACTTATCCTGGTCTGTTGTGGAAATTTCATCATTGTAGTTTGTTTGGTTTTTTATTTTACCTCTATCTGCTCATTAAGTTTGGACTGCATTGCTTTCGTTTGAAGACTATTTTTTAATATGTTTTATCTCCAACTGAGAATTATTGAAAAGTGGGGCCAAGTTGGAAGCATTAAAGGACATTTATTTATGTTTTGGATTTTGTTATGTTTGTGTTACACTCCGGGTCATCACAAGCTCTTTGCTCAAGCAGGAAACCCTATACCATTTCTGTCATCCAACCTCTCCTTTAAAGCTTCCAATGTTGAAGCCACCCACTCACAGCTTCTGGAGGCAAGCTTCTTCCACCGATGTGTTGTCCTAACTGTCTGTGGATTGCCAAATTAGAATTGATTTCCCAATAAAAATCGATTTCTCACCTGAAAAGGCCACCGCAGGCCCATTTTTAAAAAATTCCTTTCTTTGTTTTGTTTTCCTCTTGGTTATTTTCCTCTGATGGTTCATTTCATCTGAGGCTCATTTCTCCGCTCCATGGCAATACGAGTTTCACCCTGTTATTAAGTAAATACATCGCTTTCCGGCGTAACCAAGATGAGAATGGACCTATCAAGAGGAGCTTGCAACCTGAAATTTGACAGGCTGATTACATCCTTGAAAAACGACTTCCAGGTCCAAAAAAAAAAAAAAAAAATACTGGACAAAAATACATACATGGTTAGAAAAAAGGTTAAAGCAACACATAGATTATAAGCCAGAAATATTTTTGTTAGGCACAGTGCCAGAAAAATGTAATAAAAGTTACATATCTTAACGGCAGCAAGAATTGTACATGCGCAGCATTGGAAAAGTGGGGAACTACCCACAGGTAATTAAAAAAATACTAGATTGTGCAGACATGGATAGATTGACATTGAAGATACAAGATAAAGAAGATACAGAATACTTTCAAACATGAGGTTTATTCTATCATAGAAGTAGAAATGAAAAATTGGAAAATACTATTATGTATGGATTATGTTTCGTATATTACTGGAGAAGAGCCTAATGCTTGGAACGACTGAGGGCAAAAGAGGAAGAAGGGGATGGCCAGTGGTGGGATTCAGCCAGTTCTCACCAGTTCGGGATAACTGGTTGTTAACTTTCTGAGCAGTTTGGTGAACTGGTTGTTGGAAGAAATCATTTGGGCAGAGAACCAGTTGTTCAATTATTGGAATCCCACCACTGGGGATAGCAGAGAATGAGGTGGCTGGAAGAAGTCGGCATGAGCTTAAATGGACTCTAGAAGATGGTAGAGGACAGGAAGGCCTGGAGGAATGTTGTCCATGGGGTCGCGATGGGTTGGCCACGACTTCACAACTAAAAAACAACAAATGTATATAAAAGCAAAATGGCACTCATGCATCATCACAAAATCTCCAGAACCATAAAGCTTGCAAACTTGAAATTTTGCACGTATCTTCCTCTTGCCTCCTAGGTGTTCACTAGAAAGGATTTTTCAAAATGACCATCAGAGCATTTAGAGTATTTCCTATATTATTATTATTATTGTTATTATTATTATTATTATTATTATTATTATTATTATTATTATTATTATTATTATTATTATTATTATTATCGCGGTCTGATGCTAAGGAGTTCTACTCCCCCTCCCCACCTGAAAAGAAATCTCCACATGCAAAAGACAAGCAGAGGAGAGGAATTTCAGTTTCAGTTTTACTTTCACAGCACCAAGCAGCTTTAGGACAGAACAGTTGAGCTAAGCCACACCCAGGCTCCTTGCTGTCTCCTTCTTGCTCATCTGGCTTTCATCACAGCAAATACTCTTTCAGTTTCTAAACAGCCTCAATTCTCTCACACACTGGCAGGACGCTAGCCAGATGGAAATACCGATGGATGCTGGTAGGCAGAGGCACAATTCCCCCCCTCCCCTTATTTTCCTCCCCCAAAACTAAGCCCGACCACATAGTTTCGTAGCGAAGCACGGGTATCGAGCTAGTTATATTATATATTATTATGTTTAGCAAATGCACCCAGATAATACGCTGTTAATAAAGTATTAATGTATGTTAAGGAAAATCTATAAATAAATTGTTAAAAAAAAGAAAAAGAAAAACTTCTTCCATCTTGTTGGAAAATAAATGAATGGAGGTTTCGGTGTGTTTTATCAGGAGTTGATCTGGCTCAAAGAACTTTATAGTGATTTACTTGTGTACCACTTGTTCTATAAGCAAACCCATCCGGGGTCTTAGACCTAAATACAAGGAGGATTAAATCCTACAGCAGAAAAACAGACAAATTAAGAGCGGCGGGATATACTGTGCGAAAGGGAGAAACTTCGGCTGCAAAATAGCAATTTCCTTTTGTTTTAGAGCTGGTTTGGTGTGGTGGTTAAAGCACCCGGCTAGAAAATGGGAGGCCATGAGTTCTTAGCCTTGGGCCAATTAGAGGTGGTCTTCAGCAGGTTCTGACCAATTCTGGAGAACCGGTAGCGGAAATTTTGAGTCATTAGGAGAACCGGCCAATCCCACCTCTGATTGGCCCCGCCAACCCCATCTCTTCTCTGCCTTTCATTGAGTCCCAGCTGATCGGCTGGGTCTTCTTGGGTTGCCCTGCACAGGAGAATGGAACTGGAAAGCATCTCTCTCTCTCTCTCTCTCTCTCTCTCTCTCTCTCTCTCTCAGCTCTCTCTCTCAGGAGGGAGGAAATAGGAGGAAGAAAGTGTTTGCCACCTTGAGTTATTTGTAAAAATAATAACAACAGCAGGATATAAATACTGTAAATATGGAGCTTTCGTGTTCGTCCTCCAGCCCCCAATCACCTCTGTTGCTCTTCGCTGCACTCCTTCCAGAGTTTCAACATCTTTTGTGCAATATGGTGATCAACATTCAATTCCTGTCATTTGCTTTGTTGCATTCTACTTTTGTTATTTTAAAGCCATTGGACATGCTTCTTTTGGGAGAGCCTTCTGCGTCCTTTATTGATATTTGGCTAATCCTCCCGTTCTATTTTTAATCGCCATGTCTACTTACAACCCCGTGTCCAGCCATGATAAATGGTGTGGCGTGGGTTTATTTTTTTTTGGGGGGGGGGAACATAATCAGTGGGAAAGGAACATTTACTAGGCATCAGTTCTAGGCACAGGACTGTTTAATGTATTTTATTTGTAAATTATTTGTATATTATTTGTGGGTCGGTGCATGCGTATCCATCCGACAACACCATTCGCAGCTCCTGCAATGCTAAATAGGAGGGATTGGAAGATTATGGGAAATGGAGAGAGATAAACAAAGAACCTTAAAAGTTGGAAAACTGTGTGAAAATTAACAAAGCGGAGATTTAATTTTGATAAAAATGCAAGGTCATAAACTAAGCGGGGGAAAAATCATAATACAAATGGGAGGAGGATATGATACAAGGATAATTAAGATGAATTTTATATTTATACAGCAACATGTTTGGCCAAGAAATCCCTTTAACTGTTGCCAAATAACATGAAAACGCACCCGTATCTTTTACAGAACGTGACTCCTGATTGAAGTGCCCCAAGTGCCAAAGACAGGACAGGAAAATATGAACATAACAGAGCTTCTCCTTAGTTCTAGGTTGCTTCTGTCCTTGATTAGTTTCCATCCATTGCTCCTTGGCTGGCCTTCGGGTGCCTTGGAGAATAGCTTGACCCCCTCCTCCTCTCTGTGGCAGCCTCTCAAATATTGGGAGCACTGCTCTCTTGTCTCCCCTGGTCCTTCTCTCCCCCAGACTAGCCAGGCCCAGTTCCTGCAACTTGTATGTTTGAGCCTCCAGTTCCCTCATCATCCTGGTTGCTCTTCTCTGCACTCTTTCTAGAATCTCATTTTTTATATGTGGTGAGCAAAACTGGATGCAGTACTGTAGGTAGGTCAGTACTCTAAGTCAGTGATCCCCAACCTTTCTTATGCCGCGGCCCGGTATCTCCAACCTTTTTATGGCGCGTCCCGGTACCGGCATTAGCTGGGCGCCGCCATCTTTTTGATGAAAAAGTGCTTCCGGTGACCTCATCAAAAAGATGGCGGCGCCAGTGCTTCCGGTGAGCTTTCTACCGGAAAAGCTCACCGGAAGCACTTTTTCATCAAAAAGATGGCGGCGCCCAGCAAACCAGCGGCCCGGTAGGACTTGTTCCATCGGACCGGTACCGGTCCGTGGACCGGTGGTTGGGGACCCCTTCTCTAAGTGGTCTTACTAAGGCTTTATAGAATTGTATTAACATTTCTCATGGTTTTGACTCTATCCCACCACTTCTGGGGGCAGTTTCAGTTCCACTGTTTAATTGTCCTCCCTGTCAGGAAATTGCTCCTTAATTCTAGGTTGCTCCTCTTCTTGATGAGTATATATTGGAAGACTGCTATCCTGTCTCCCCTGGTCCTTCATTTCATTAGACTAGACATACCCAATTCCTGCAACCGTTCTTCAGATGTTTTAGCCTCCAGTCCCCTTATAATTTTTGTTGCTCTTCTCTGCACCCTTTCTAGAGTCTCAACATCTTTTTTACATTGTGGCAACCAAAAACTGGATGCAAATATTCCAAGTGTGACCTTAACAAGGCATGCGACAGCCACAATTCAATTTGTGGAATCCATTTTTCATTTCTGTGCTTCTGTTCATTCTTACCCATGCCGTATGCAAATCCCACTCTTGGGAGATTCATCAAGGATCTTGGAAGCCAGAGCTGATTTGTTTTAACTCAACATGAAGAAAATGCATCTCCTTGTTTTGTGCAAATAATATAAATAATAGACTTAGTGTACTATTCTTCATAAGATAAAAATCCGAAGTGATTTATTGATCCCAAAGTAGATGGAATAAACACTGTTTCTGTAAGCAGGAACATTTTGCACGAGCCAAATCTGTTTTGTTCTGTCTTTTTTTTAAAAAAATTGTGCTTATTCTCACCATTCAGAACCATTGGGAATACTTCAGTGACAATCTGGATCATTGTGCAATTATCTGTAAGTCTGTAGCAAATCCCTAATCAATCAATCTATCATCCACTGCAGTAAAAGTAAGATATATTCTCCAAGTATAGCTTGATATTCATGTGGGAAAAAGAATGACTGTTTAAGACAAGGGCCTTCAAACTTGGCAAGTTTAAGACTTGTGGGCTTCAACTCCCAGAATTCTAGCATGACTGGAGGAGGAATTCTGGGAGTTGAAGTCCACAAGTCTTAAAGTTGTCAAATTTGAAGATCCCTGGTCTAAGGGAACATCTTTGAACAAAGTCAGTTGCTTTGGAACGATGGGACTGCAGGTAACTAAGACTATCATAAAAGCAGAATTTTTCTTCTGCTAAATATTGTCCATTTGAGTATATTAATCTTAGATTATAATACTGGATGTTAAACTGAAATAGTAGCTTGTTTCTATGGTGCAGAGAGCCTCTGTCGTGTACGTGGATATCAACATCATCAAGGGTTAAATATTGATAAAAGTTGGATAAAAGTTTGGATAAAAGTTTGACTGATTAAGGAGGGTTTTTTAAAAATTATAATAAAATTCATTGAAGACATTGAAGACTTAAGAGAATGCTCTCTTTCTGTGTCTCTCCATCTCTGTCCTGTACAAAAATGCACACATCCCTTCCCCTGGGAAGATTTAAGATAGGAAGAGGTCTATGCTTCAATGTATTTTTTAAATCTCCTGGTAATGTTAGAAGGGAAATTAAGACTTTTCTCATGCTAATTTCAACCATGGGGGTTGAAGCCATTAAATGTACAGATACGTTGAATGACAAAGAAAAGATTGAATGGTGGGAAAGGGACGGTTGAATCTCCTTCTTTTTTAAAAATAAGTTTTATTGAACAAAAAGAAAACATTTAAAAACATTGAACGTGGTGTAATCATCCTGACACCTCTAGTTGTCTTACATAGCTATTTCAGATAATAAATAATACATATTTACATAATATATACATCAATATCAACAATTCATATATTCCCAGTCTGTCATCTTAACATTCTTATCTTATTTTAATTTAAATTTTCTCAACCAGTGACAAAACTTTCCCCATACTTTGTAATATTCAGATTCATCTTTACTTTTTAGTTCCAGTGTTACAGTAATTTGTCCATTTCTGTACATGTCCATATCTTTTTAATTATCTCCATTTCATCTGGAATTTCCTTAAGTTTCCACTTTCGAACATAAACTAGTCTTGCAGCTGTAATCACATGTATTATTAGGTACATCATATCTTTATTATTTCTCTCTATATTAATTCCCAATAAGAAGAATTCCGGTTTGTATTCAAGTTTGATTTCACCCATTTTCTCTAACCAGCTCTGAATTTTATGCTAGAAATCCTGGGCTTTCTTACCAGCCCACCATACATGATAGTACGAGGTTGGATCTCCTTCTGATACTAGGATGGCCATGGAAGAACCAAGGACGTGTCCTTTTCTCTTGGACTTGGTTCTCCCGCCCACTTTGTCCAATCTGCTCAGCAGGAAGAAGGCATGGACCTTGTCGCCGAAGGGCTTGTGATGCATCAGATCAGGCCTGCATTTCTGAAGCAGATGTTGCCTGCGGGTCTAGCTAGCTGTAGAAGAAGACTTCAGCAGGAAGCTCCTGCCATGATCAGGGGCCAGATGGTAATTCGTGGCCACTTGTGTGGCTGCCATCTGCCCCTGGGTGAAAATGGTTGTGTGTGTGGGAAGTCCTGCGGTGAAGTTTTCTCAATTATCCTTCCCTGTTCTTCGCTCAACCAAAATGCAAATGGGACACCAAAAATATTGAAAGTCGATCAGAATAGAGCTGGGAGGGATCTTGGGGGTCTTTTAGTCCAATCCCCTGCTCAAACAAGAGACCCCATATCATTTCAGACAAATGGCTGTTTAATCTCTTCTTCAAAGCACCCACAACTTCTGGAGGCAACTTCTGCTCCACTGGTTAATTGTCCTCATTGTTAGGAAATTTCTCCTTAATTCCAAGTTGCTTCTCTCCTTGATGGGTTTCCATTCATTGTTTCTTATCTTGCCTTCTGGTGTTTTGGAAAATAAGTTGAGCCCCTCTTCTTTGGGGCAGGTCCTCAAATCCTGGAAGACTGCTATCATGTCACCCCTAGACCTTCTTTTCACTAGCCTTGGAAATCTTGGAACAAGAGTATTAAAAACAAGACTGATTTTTATCTACTGGACCCCAAATTGTTACATTCAGATGGCTTTCCAAATTCTTTTGTTGCTGTTGGTCAATGTATGGCTGTGAAAGTTGGACCATAAGGAAGGCTGAGTGCCAAAGAATGGAGGTTCTTTCAACTCAGGTGCTGGAGGAGGAGACTCCTGTGAGTCCCTCGGACTGCAAGGCCATCCAACCGGTCAGTCCTAGAGGAGATCAACCCTGGCTGCTCTTGAGAAGGCCAGATCCTGAAGTTGAAATTCAAAGACTTGGCCACTTCATGAGAAGAAATGACTTGCTGGAGAAGATCCTAATGCTGGGAACGATGGAGGGCAAAAGAAGAAGAAGGGAATGACAGAGAACGAGGGGGTTGGATGGAGTCACTGAAGCAGTTGGTGTGAACTTAAATGGACTCCGGAGGATAGGAGAGGGTAGGAAGGCCTTGAGGAACATTGTCCATGGAGTCATGATAGGTCAGACACGACATTGCAACTAACAATAACAAATACCATCTTGGTTAAGAGAGCTGAAAAAAACTTGAATTATGGCGACATCTATTAGAATGCCATTAGCAGGAGTTCAGCCATACTTATATCTATGTTGTTCTCGGGCCAAGGAAATGTGTCTGGGGAGGAATCTCTGAAAGTCTTGGCGATGCCTCTGCATTTGGCTTCGGAGCTCAGAGCATAAATCATAAAGAAAGGCCCCTTTCCTCTTGCTCTTGTGATTGCCCGGGCTTCTTCGGTCTGAATTTTATACAGGTAGTCCTGGACTTACAACAGTTAGTTTAGTGACTGTTCGAAGTTACAACGGTACTGAAAAAGGGGGGACTTGTGACTATTTTTTGCACTTATAATCACTATCAGTCAGAATAGAGATGGAAGGGACCTTGGAGGCCTTCTAGTCCAACCCCTTGCTCAAGCAGGAGATCCTATACCATTTCAGACAAGGGGCTGTCCAGTCTCTTCTTAAAAACCTCCAGTAATGAAGCACCCAAAACTTTTGAAAACAAGTTATTCCATTGGTTTATTGTCCTTAATGTTAGGAAGTTTCTCCTTAATATCAGTTGTTGTTGTTGTTGTTGTTGTTGTTGTTGTTGTTGTTGTTGTTGTTCTTCTTCTTCTTCTTCTTCTTCTTCTTCTTCTTCTTCTTCTTCTTCTTCTTCTTCTTCTTCTTCTTCTTCCTCTTCTTCCTCTTCCTCTTCCTCTTCCTCTTCCTCTTCCCCTTCCCCTTCCCCTTCCCCTTCTTCTTCTTCTTCCTCTTCCTCCTCCTCCTCTTCTTCTTCTTCTTCTTCTTCTTCTTCGTCCTCCTCCTCCTCCCTCCTCCTCCTCCTCTTCCCCTTCTTCCTCTCCTCCTCCTCCTCCTCCTCTTCTTCCCCTTCTTCCTTTCCTCCTCCTCCTCCTCTTCCCCTCCTCTTCTTCCTCTTCCTCTTCTTCTCCTTCTCCTTCTCCTTCCCCTTCCCCTTCCTCTTCTTCCCCTTCTTCCTCTCCTCTTCCTCCTCCTTATCTTCTTCTTCCTCCTCTTCTTCTCCTTCCCCTTCCTCTTCTTCCTCTTCCTCTTGTCTTCCTATTCTTCTTCTTCCTCTTCTTCCCCTTCTTCTTCCTCTCCTCCTCCTCTTCTTCTTCTTACTTCCCTTCTTCTCCTTCCCCTTCCCCCCTCCTTCCCCCCCCATAGTCACGTGATCACAATCCAGACCCCTGTCAACCGACTCATATTTGTGACGGTTGTATTGTCACGGGGTCTTGTGATCCCCTTTTGCGACCTTCAGTGGGGTCAGTGGGGAAGCCAGACTCCCTTAACAACCATGTTGCTGACTTAACAATGGCCGTGATTTGTTTAACAGTGGTGGCAAGAAAGCTCAAAAAATGGGGCAAAACTCCCTTAACCAATGTCTCACTTAGCAACAGAAATGTTGGGCTTGATTGCAGTCGTAAGTCGAGGACTAACTGTAACTTCCTGCCTGGGTTCTGTATGTTTGTGGGTGGGCCCCGAGCAAGCGAGCCCATTATTTCAGCTCTCTTATTTCATGGGATAGATTATATAAACTGTCCAGAGTTAGGTTGTGATGAAACGGAGTGTAACACAAAGGTAACAAAATCCAAAATGTAAATAAATGTTTTTTAATGCCTCCAAATTGGCCCCACTGTTCAATAATTCTCAGTTGGAGATAAAACGTATTCAAAGATAGTCTTTAAAAGAAAGCAATACAGTCCGAACTTAATGAGCAAATAGAGGTGAAATAAAAAACTAAAACAAACTACAGTGAAGGAATTTCCACAACGGACCAGGATAAGTAATTACCAACTTCAAGGAGATAACAAGGCACATAGGAAGGATGCCAACCAAGATAACTTCAGCCCAAGCTAACACATGCTTTGCTTCTGGCAACGCTGTGTTTTAACAGTCTCTCTTATATACTATTCTCCCCAGCTGCAACCAATGTGGGGGATCATGGCCACTTCCTCTCTCATAAGCCAAGTTGTTGCCTTCTCCATTCCTCCCTGCATGACTTAGAATAAAGAGGGGATGGGCCTGGTTCTTCCTCTGATTGCCCAGCCAGCCTTTGCTCTTCCCCAGCCTCCTCCACAACCTCCAGAGCCACACTTCCACTCCCTGTTGGCTGTTCCTCCTCTCCCTCAGAGTCTGACTCTAACAAGGGTACAATGTAAAACAGGGTCTACAACGTAAGCGTGTAAGCCCACGAAAATAAAAACTAAATAATACAAGCCGATAGTTCCAATAGAATATTCATCATTCGGCGAGCAGTCCTAGATAGCTATTAAATTCTGCTCCATTGCTGGGATAGAAAGCTACGATCCCCTTGTGGGGTCTAAATCAAATTCATACAAGCTCGATCTTGCTTTTATACCCACATTGTTTTTCATCATGCGCGCAGTTTTCCCACTTAGCAGCTTAACAACGTTAACATCCTGGTATTTATAGGAGAAGGGAAATCGGTCTGAACACATCTTAACCACCACGGAGAGAGTCTATTTGGAGGCTCCTGGTGCCTGGTGAAAGGGAAACCTTTTGGAAAAAAAGAAAATAAAAAACTACGTCTCCAGCACACTTGTGTGCATTCACTTAGCAGTAGCCCAGATGGCACTTCAAATCCTGAATAATAAGCTAAGGAAATTGGCGAGGAGATGTTAAAATGTGGCCTCTGGAATATGATCCCACATTTAAAAGAAGAAAGTTGTGACAGTAACCAAATGTTTAAGGAGGTTATATCCTGTTTCCCCAAAAATATGATCTACCCTGAACATAAGTCCTAGCTTGATTTTTATATGTGCGCCCAATATAAGCCCTACCTCCAAAATAAGCCCTAATTAAGATCCCACCCACTCCAGAGGGGATGGGAAGAGATTAAGTTATTGGGGGGGGGGTTAGATCTGCCCTACTACTTATCTTTGGACAGTTGTAGCCAGGCCTCACACACCCCGACACCTGCCTTGCTGGGTCATTTCTTCTGCAGCCGGCAAGACTGGTCAGGCTTTCCCGAAGGCCTCTGGAGCTGAGAACAAAGCTCCGGACCGATCCAGAGCTCAGGTATTGGCTGCAGAGGCTTTCAGGAAAGCCTTGCCAGCCTCAGAAGTTCCTGAAGGCCTCTGACAGTGAAAAGGAAGCCGGGGGCGATGCACGCAAGTGAGGTTAATGAGTGGATGACATTCCCCCAAAATAAGACCTAGTGCCTTGTTTTGTGGTCAAAAAAATATAAGACAGGATCTTATTTTGGGGGAAACATGGTAGAAGTGCCCCTTTAATAACACAGTTATTATTGTGAATAGTAGCTATTTACCAGTAGGACAACAGTAGGAAAATTAAAGTGAAATTCAGGCTATATTTATTCAAAGTTCATTTTTGGGGTGGTGTAACCAGATCTAAGCGAGGCTTATTCAATATTTCAGAACTGTCCAACTGTTTCCTATTTTTATGTTTATAGTACTTGATCGAATGAATATATGCCACCTAACCTTTAGAACAGACAGAGTTTATTATTAGCTGTTTTTAAAAACTCTGCAGAAGAACTTTCTGAACACAAGTCTACTTTAAAATAGTTGTACAAGCAGTAATAAGGCAAAGATATGTATACTTTTTTCAAAATGTAACCCCTACTTTGAATATCAAATCAAATGAGAAAATGCTACCTTGGCCAATAAAAGATTATTTTTAAATCTTATAGAAGTAAAAAGATCTTACTCCATCACTGTGGCTAGTCTAGAGAAGAGAAATATTGGGGGTGACATGAGATCAGTCTTCCAATATTTGAGGGGCTTCCCAAAAGAAGAAGGGGTCAACTTATTTTCCAAAGCACCAGAAGGCAGGACAAAATACAATGGTTGGAAGCTAATCAAGGAGGGAAGCAACCTGGAATTAAGGAGAAATTTCCCAACAATGAGGACAATTAACCAGTGGAACAGAAGTTGCCTTCAAAAGTTCTGGGTGCTTCATCACTGGAGGTTTTGAAGAAGAGACTGGACACCATTAGTCTGAAATTGCCTAGGGTCTCCTGCTTGAGCAGGGGTTGGACTAGAAGACCTTGAAGGTCCCTTCCATCTCTGATTGATTGATTGATCGATTGATATCTGACTGTATGATAGGCCTAATAGCTTCCTTCATGGTTGATGGAATGAATAAGAAGCATGTTCATTATTTGCCAAGCAAACAGATGGCAACCAACCTCCAACAGCAATTCTTCACTTGTCTGCCCACTTTGCTAAGTTTAGTCTGTGACTGTAATCACTTTTGCTTGAGAAGGAGAAACTAACATTTGAGAACAATGCCTAACATGATCCTCTGTGGGAAGCCCTCAAGATGGTAATGGCGGCCATCTTCCCAACCCATCTTCCCAACATTTTCTGCAAGGAACACTGTTGAAATGGATATGATGAAATATAAACACTGTACCAAGTTTTCTGTACTTCACCAGAATACAGAATATAGAATAACGGAGCTTGGAAGGGACCTTGAAGGTCTTCTAGTCCAACCTCCTGCTCAAGCAGGAGACCCTATCCCATTCCAGACAGGTGGTTGTTCAGTCTCTTCTTAAAAACCTCCAGTGATGGAGGACCCACAACTTCTGGAGGCAAGTCATTTCATGGGTTAATTGTCCCCATTGTCAGGCTATAAGTATTGTGGTGTAGGGTTTCCTGCCTTGGCAGGGGGTTGGACTAGAAGACCTCCAAGGTCTCTTCCAACTGTGTTATTCCACTTCATTTCATTCCATTCCATTCCATTCCATTCTTTATTCCAATATTCTACTGTACTGTACTGTACTGTACTGTACTGTACTGTACTGTACTCTACTCTACTCTACTCTACTCTACTCTACTCTACTCTACTCTACTCTATCATCTTTATGCTATCTTGGTAGCTTTTTGCAGCCAGATGCATGCAGAGAAAAATATTTACAGATTAACGGAGATGGAAGGGACCTTGTGGGTCATCTAGTCCAACCCCCTGCCCAAGCAGACCCTACACCATTTTTGACAGATGGCAGTCTGGTCTCTTCTTGAAAGCCTCCAGGGATGAAGCTCCCACAACTTCCGAAGACAACTTCTGTTCCATGGGTTGATGGTTCTCACTGTCAGGAAATTCCTGCTTATTTCTATGTTGAATCTCTCTCCTTGATCAGTTTCCATCCATTATTCCTTGTGTGGCCCTTCACACTGAGAATATCTCTGCTGAACAAAACTGTGTACTGGTGACAGGAAGGGCATCCGGCCATGAAATATTCTGCTAGCTCCATTCAGTTGCCCAGACTCCACCCTGCAAGGGATTATGGGGTCATTAAAATGAAGATGAAGATTCTGTGTTTGGCTCCCTTCTCTCTAGGGCAGCCCCTCAAATATTGGAAGACCATTATTTTGGTCCTTCTCTTCACTAGACTAGCCATGTCCGTTTTCTGCAACCGTTCATTGCATGTTTTAGCCTCCAGTTCCCCTGGTCAGGGTTTGCTGCTAAAATGATCTGGAAACATAACATTCTTTTTCATTGAGTTATAAAAGTTGAAATAAAAAAAAATGCCAGATAGGAAGAGAGACAAACAGCTACATTAAAATCCCTTCCCTCCTGTCTCCCAGTATATGATAATATCGGGAGTAAATTCTCAGTCACAACACCATGTTAACGCTGTGTATTGAACTCATTAAAGTAATTAGGGTCCATTTTAAGTTTATTAGCGAGCTGACTAAAGTACTCTTTCAACAGGTGGATTTGGAAGGAAGTTGGTAAGAGAAAAACCAATAGCCCTCCTAGGGAATTTGGGCCACGTGCAAACGCGCTTGGAGAAAACCGAGGCATCAATTTTCATGTGGCTTTTAATCAATTTGAAGCCAATCTTCTGTTGGTGGAGTGCAAAGTTAGCTTTTACTTATCCATACATTTGCTCGTCCCAAAAGAGCTTTTTTTTTTTTCCCAAGAGGCAACTGGGCTTTCTTTGAAGGGGTTTCACTTCTCTTCCAAGAAGCTTCTTCAGCTCTGATTGGATGGTGTGCAATGGAAGGATTTATATTCCTTGCAGACAGCTGATCTTTTGCATCCTTTTAGAGCGCCATTAAGGCCACTTGGAGGTTTATCTGTATCCTCAGGGTCACCTGAGTGGTGCTCCTGGTTCCTGTAGTCTGCAATTTTTCCTCTGAAAATCCATTCCTACTCCCACACCATTCAAAGGGTGTTCGTCCCAAATTGTATAGCTAAAAGTCTGTCGAGGTCATGGTGGCCAGTCATCCAGGTCATGGTTGTCTCAAAGGTGCTTTTTCTTCAGGAGGCAACTGGACTTTCTTGTTTTTTCTTTTCTTTGAAGATGTTTCCCTTCTCCTCCAAGAAGCTTATTTAGCTCTGACTGCACTTCTCCAAAGCACCTGAGGGCAGGACAAGAAGCAATGGGTGGAAACTAATCAAGGAGAGAAGCAACTTAGACCTAAGGAGAAAATTTCCTGGCAGTTAGAATAGTTAATCAGTCAAATGACTTCAAAAGTAAATGCTCCAAACTGGAAATTTTTGAGAAGAGACTGGACAGCCATTTGTCTGAAATGCTATAAGGTTTCTTGCTTGAGCAGGGGGCTGGACTAGGAGACCTCCAAGGTCCCCTCCAATTCTATTATTCTACTACTTACCTTTGGACAGTTGTAGCCAGGCCTTGCACACTCTGATACCTGTCTTGCCGGCCCATTTCTTCTGCAGCTGGCAAGGCTGGCAAGGCTTTCCTGAAGGTCTCTGGAGCTGATAACAAAAGCTCCGGATTGATCCTGAGCTCTCTTATCGGCCGCAGAGGCCTTCAGGAAAGCCTTGCTGGCCACAGAAGAAGAAGTTCCTGAAGGCCTCGGACAGCAAAAAGGAGGTTGGGGGCGATGCGCACAAGTGAGGTTAGTCAGTGGATGACGTTCCCCAAAAATAAGACCTGGCGCCTTTTTTGGTGGCAAAAAATAAAATAAAATAAAATAAGACAAGGTCTTATTTTCAGGGAAACATGGTACATTCCTGTAGATTGGAACAAAATGGGAAGATTGGAAGCTATCCAACCCGGGAAAGGACTGATCTCCAAGTGCAACACCGAGGCTGCAGGAAAGGAAGGAATTGTGAACGGTTGCCCTGACTTCAACCTGGGAGAGAGCTGCAAGTGGAGAAGGTTTTACCATTCTCCACACTGCAACAGGATTCCTTTAAGCTGGGCCATCTGCTTTCGGTGTCCTCGCCACTTCGCCAATAAGGCCACAGCCGAAAGACACCCATCTGCTGAGGGCTGAGGTATTAGATGGAGGTGACGGCGCTAAATAGGTATTAGAGACATGTCAAACTGAGTTAAACAGGGAAAGAAAGAAAGAAAGAAAAGAAAAGAAAGAAAGAAAGAAAGAAAGAAAGAAAGAAAGAAAGAAAGAAAGAAAGAAAGAAGAAAGAAAGAAAGAAAGAAAGAAAGAAAGAAAGAAAGAAAGAAAGAAAGAAAGAAAGAAAGAAAGAAAGAAAGAAAGAAAAAGATGAAGGGGAAGATGTCCCAGGAAGAGGCGGGCGGTGAGCGAAAGCATTTGATCTGTCATAATATGAGAGGTGGGAGAGAGATGGGAAAGCACATGAAGACTGCTGGAAAAACTTCAGTGGTGCAGCTCTGGCTAAGATGCTGAAAGATAACAGATAGATAAATGGATAGATAGATAGATAGATAGATAGATAGATAGATAGATAGATAGATAGATAGATAGATAGATAGATAGATAGAGATAGAGATAGAGATAGAGATAGAGATAGAGATAGAGATAGAGATAGAGATTGATAAACAGGCAGGCAGGCAGGCAGGTAGACAGATATAAGTAGACAGACAGACAGACAGACAGACAGAGATATAGATAGACAGAGACAGACAGGGTGTCAATATTTTGTGTGGCCACCATTATTTTCCAGCACTGCCTTAATCTCCTGGGCATAGAGTACACCAGAGCTTCACAGGTTGCCACTGGAGTCCTCTTCCACTCCTCTAGGCCCAAGAGGGTTAAGGCAGTGCTGCAAAATAATGGCAGCCACACAAAATATTGACACACTGGGCCCAACTTGGACATCATCACTTGAGGGGTGTACTCATTTTTGTTGCCAGTAGTTGAGGCACTAGTGGCTGTGTGTTGCGTTATTATGAGGGGGCAGCACATTTACACTTTTATACAACCTGTAAACTCCCTACTTTACATTTTAGCCGAGAGTCATTTCTTTAGTGTTGTCATATGAAAAGATATACTTAAATATTTACAAAGTGTGAGGGGGTGTACTCATTTCTGTGAGATACTGTAACTAGGTTCCTGGGGGCATGGCACTTGCTAGGACTACAGGCAGCGCAGCAATGTGCCTCCAGATGTTACTGCCCCTTATCCATAAACATTGTTTTCAGCTGAATATGTAGTTAAGTCTACACTGGTATTAAGGATGCAAAGCCTCTATTTGCCTCAGTGGGAGCTTGCTCTGTTTTGAATGAGCTCCATTGAGTGACTGAGTGGAAGCACGGGAGAAGCAAACAAACAAGAATCAACACCCACTGTGAGTGTCCTTCCCCTACCACGAAGGCAAGGAATGTAGTATCTGAAACAGTTAGATGGTGGCAACTGGGCCAAAGTTTATTCAAACCGAGAACGTTTCGTTACTCCTCCGAGTAGCTTCTTCAGTCAAAATGAGCATTTGTGGGGAGGGTCGGTGCCGTCACTGGTTGGCTGTGCCAGTTGATTTGAATTCTGAGGGGTTTGTAGCAGTGGTGGTATTCTATCAATCTGGATCGGTTCGGCTGAACTGGTAGCTCTGAGGATCATCTGTGAGCAAGCCGGTTTGCTCCAACGATCAGCTGCTGTGACTTTGCCCCCATCCTGGCTCTGTACTGACTTCTATTTCCTGCTTTTGAAGCTCAGCTGCTTCGCGTGGCCCAACGGGTTGCCACGTGTTATTTATTTTTATTTTTATTTATTTGGTTTGTCAATCGCTTACAAGATAATAGGTATAAGTATATACATAGTTCTGAATACATGAAATGGGTACATATAAGAAATATAAAAGAAACAATAGGACAGGGATGGTAGACACGTTGGTGCGCCTCTTACAGACCTCTTAGGAAAGGGGTGAGGTCAATAGTAGACAGTCCAAGGTTAAAGTTTTTGGGGTTTGGGGAAGAAACCACAAAATCAGGTAGAGTATTCCAGACATTGACCACTCTGTTGCTGAATTGTATTTCCTGCAATCAGATTTGGTGCAGTTAACCTTGAGTTTGTATCTGTTGTGTGCTCTTGTGTTGTTATGGTTGAAGGTGAAGTATTCATTGACAGGTAAGACATTGCAATGTATGATTTTATATACTATACTTAGATCGGACCGAAGGTGGCATAATTCAAGGTTTTCTAGGTCTAGAATTTCAAGTCTGGTAGCATAAGGTATTCTACAATGAGTAGAGGAGTGGATAACTCTTCTTGTGAAATATTTCTGGACTTTCTCAACTGTGCTAATATCAGATACGTAATGTGGGTTCCAGACTGATGAGCTGTATTCGAGTATTGGTCTAGCAAATGTTTTGTATGCTCTAGTTAGTAGTGTGATATTACCAGAGAAAAAGCTATGTAGGATTAGGTTAACAACTCTTAATGCCTTTTTGGCTATGTAGTTACAGTGGGCTCTAGCACTTAGATAATTAGAGATGAATATTCCAAGGTCCTTGACAAAGTTTGGATCATCAACAAGGTCTTGACTATTCAGCTTGTATTTTATTTTCTGATTTTTTTTGCCAATATGTAAGACAGAGCATTTATTTGTTGAGATTTGAACTTGCCATTTGTTTAACCATTCTGATACATAATCAAGATCTTTTTGAAGGGTAGCAGCTTTACATTAGCTGTTGAAGATACAGGGAGAGTGCAGGATTGCAGGAAAAGGTCGGTACCAAACCTTCTGCGCACCCACCAAGCACCCGTTTGGTGCGCGTGCACACAAAGCTCATCCACCAAGTCACGTCCATAGAACCGGTGGTAAAAAAAAAAGTTGATTCCCACTACTGGTTTGTAGGCTGGTTGTTGTGTTGCTGGACTTGTTTGAGGAATGCCAAGGCCCATCACAAGACCCTCACCTTTGCAAGACCTGCTGACTACACAAAACCCTTATAAGCAGAAGAACATTCACACCCCCTGCATTCCCCTGAAGATGGTGCTCAGCCTGGTAATGAAACCAACCCACAACCTCGGAGAATGAACCTCCACCCTCACCCTACACCTGAGCTACAGGGATTCACCACAAAATCCATCAACAGACACATTGACCTTCAGCCAGGTTACAAACCCTTCAGAATCCAAATCAACCGCACAGCCAACCAGAGATGGAACCGACTCTCAAGCAATCCACACAAGATCCCACGCACCAGTAGTTCACCTCCCAATGACCTTCACCTGATGTAATGTTGCCATCGCAAGGTCCATCACAAGACCTTCACCTGATGTGACCCACACCTGACCCATCACAAGACCCATCAGAAGACTCTCACTGATGACTCCTATCACTTGACACACCCACACCTGATCACAAGGCCTAGTGACAACACCAAGCCCTTGTAAGCAGAAGAACACTCACACCCCCTAAATTCTGCTGAAGATGTTACCTAGCCTGGTAACGAGACATTCAAAAACCAACCCACAACCTCGGAGAATGAACCTTCACTTCATTCTCCTACACTGGTGCTACAGATATTCGTCACCGTCGCAAACTTGGTTCCTTGTTAACTCCAGTTCTTCAAACCCACCTCCTGAAACCCAACCATCCCTGACCAGCTTACCCGTTAGTACATTTGCTCTGGTCTTCAACTTGCCGTGTGGATTCATCCTAGGATGTTGAATTTCTGACAGGTTCTGCATTCCCACAATTAACGGAGGCATAAATGAAAACGCCGTTAAAATAAGATAAATATAATACATTAAACTCCAACCTCGCTACTTGCTTAGTCACCGCAAACCAGACTAATTAAAATCCTACCATTATTTCTTGCTAATGGGCTTTAGCAAAAAATATGTACAGTCATGAAGTGTTGCCACAACAGCTCTCATTTTAAGACTGGTAAAATGTTTAAACTGATGAGGAGTGGAAGAAATGCCACGTTCCCATATTCGCCCCTTACCAGAATAAGCCCTATCCTAAAAACAGTTCAGTGGTTTGAATCCCCAGCACCGCGTCATGGAGTGAGCTCCCGTTAGAAGTCCCAGCTTCTGCCAACCTAGTGGTTCGAAAGCAAGTTAAAAAATGCAAGTAGGAAAATAGGGACCCCTTTGGTGGGAAGGGAACAGCGTTCCGTGTGCCTTTGAAGGCGTTTACTCATGCCGGTCACATGACCACTGAGACGTCTTTGGACAGCGCTGGCTCTTCGGCTTTGTAACGGAGATGAGCAGCACCCCCTAGAGCCGGAAACAGCTAGCCTGTCTGTGCAAGGAGGGGAACCTTTACCTTAACCTTTAGGGAGAAGTGAAGAAGGCATTGCAGGAAAAAAAGATATTGGGCACCATCAAGTGTGAAAAATGGTCATAAGTCATTTTTTTCAGTGCCACTGTAACTTTGAATGGTCACTCCACACAAGCAAAGTACCAGCAAAGGAGGGAAAAAAACTCCAGAGAAGTTCCTGAGACAGGAAGTCTAGTCCTGCCAACAATGTAATAAGGGTTAACGGAGAGGCAATTTCTGTAAGCAACACCAGAATGTTTCCTTCCTGCCTTCCTTACAGGATTAGGCCAGTAATTTATTCTAACAACTGGTTCTCCGAACTGCTTAGAATGTTAACAGCCGGTTCTAGTGAATAGGTGCGAACTGGTAGAATCCCACCCCTGGGCACCATGTTTCTTGACCTAATTATTTAATTTATTATTATTTATGTCCTATTTGTCCACTAGTAGAGAATAATTCTACAGTGCAAATAAGGATATACACAGTAGGACTTTTATTTTATTCTGCGGTGGGAAAGAAAAGAAAGATCGATCAGAAACATTTGAAAATGAGATTTTACAGTATGTGAACTAAGCAGAGATTTTGTCCATTTTTTTTTTGGTATGAGAAGTCTTAGTGACATTTGAAAAGCAGAGCACCGTTCCTTGGTCTTAAGGTTGACTGACATTTAAGGGCAATATAAGTCTTGGTTTTTCCCCACTCCTTTTAAATTGAAGTTTTCATAAATCAAGTGGAAGGGGAGAAAACTGGTTACATCTTATAAAATGTGACTCTCTGGATAGGAATATGAAAAAAGTCACCTCTGACATTTTAAACACATTCCTAATTCTTGTTTCGTCTTACATATCGTGCCAAGCTGAAAGAAGGAAAAAGAAAGAACAAAACTGAAAAATGGTATCATTTCTTAGCTTGGGCATTTGGCTAAGTTTTCGTTCTTTTCTTTAAATTAAAATGGGACACCTTGAGTGCAGTTGGTCAGCCAGTCACAAATCTGTAGTGTGGCTTCTCTAACCCACATTTTTCTGCCTTAGCAAGAAGTAGGCTATGGTCTATTTTGTCAAACGCCTTCCTGAAATACCTTTTGATAGACTTGAGAATGGAAAGAGGCCGGCCTTAATAATGTGAAGATCATAAGCCACAAAATTAATCATCGGTGTTGATTAATCCAGGATTCATAATACCCAGTTGGATTAAAGATTAAAAACTTTCATGTTATCGTATTCATCTGAACAGGGTTGATATCTCAAGGAAAAATTTCAATAGATGCTTCTATTTTTGTTCAATCTTTCACTATGGTGTTCTAGCTCCATCTCTCTCCATCTGAGTGAGTATGTGTAATTATAATTATAATTATAGATTAAACTGTTATCTCTTCTGAGAATGAATTCACTTACTAGCTATTTAACAAAAATCATGGTGGCTGTTTAAGAGAAGCAGAATTTGCGGACTTCTGGTTGCAAACCCACCCTCCTTCTCTCTCTCTTCCCCTTTCCTAAGTAAATGTTACTTATCTTGGCAAATTTGTGTTTTCCAGATGAAACGATGCATTTTGCATTTTACGAGTGTTCTTTTTAACGTACTTTATTTGGCCTGGAAGAACCTTCCTTTCCTTAAGATTTAACACAGGAATGATATAACTTCATGTCCCTGCTTACCTTTGGGGCAAATATTCCACAGATTTTTTTTTTTAAAAAGAATGCTCTTTTGGATGGATGGATGGATGGATGGATGGACATGATAAGTCAGTGCAACCCTGGATGAAGTGTGCTGCTTCCTATTTTTCTGTTTTATCTCCTGCCATCAGATAGTTTAAGCATTTGTCTTTCTTCTCTCCTCTTCTCCCATCAGATCCAGAGCTTGCCAAAGCTGACATGGCAGCCATCAAACATTAAAATTTAAGATCCGGAGCTTTGGAGCTCTTGAGTTGAGTTATAGTATTCCAGGCGTTGTGCTTTGTTTGGTCATTTTTTCCTTTCCTTATTCGACAGATTTTTCCCTCCATTTTGGGGGTGCTTTATCTCTGAGCCGATCAAGGTTGGAAAGAAAAAGAGATTCTTGCCTTTCACTGAAAACTTTCCTTTTTTCAGATAATTAATTCTTGGCACCGGAGTAACATTTTAACCACCAGGAACTGTGGAAAGATTGACAGAAACTCTATACTTGACATTTATTTATTACTTTTAAAGAATGCCAACAGATTTAATCATTCATCGTGTACTTTTTCCTCATGCTGAAGGAGATTTATGGGCCTTAATCTTGGGAAGTATGGCACATTGTGGATAGGCTTGTGGCTGTATATTATGGCAAGGATGGCTGGCGTCTTTAAAAGTGGGGGCTTGATTTGTGGCCAAATCTTTTGCTCTCACAACGAGAAGATTGCTGAATCTTTGGCTGGGGTCTGCAGGAAATCCGGCCCATCCATGTAAACAGAATATGGCAATGAAATAGGCCAGACTTGACAGGAAGAAAGAAATACTTGGAACCAGAGAAAAAAATTTGGTCTGGCATCACGAGATTGTTCTATAGAAATTCTCAAAATCTCTAAAACTTGCCCCCAGAATATCTACCTATCATCTATCTATCTATCTATCTATCTATCTATCTATCTATCTATCTATCTATCTATCTATCTATCTATCTATCTATCTATCTATCATTTATCTATCTATCATCAATCTATCATCTATCTATCTATCTATCTATCTATCTATCTATCTATCTATCTATCATCTATCTATCTATCATCTGTCTGTCTGTCTATATCTATCATCTATCTATATCATCTACCTATATATCTATTTATCATCTATCATCTATCTATTTATCATCTATCTATATCTATCTATCTATCTATCTATCTATCTATCTATCTATCTATCTATCTATCTATCTATCTATCTATCATCTATCCATTATCTGTCTGTCTATATCTATCTATCTATCTATCTATCTATCTATCTATCTATCTATCTATCTATCTATCTATCTATCTATCTATCTATCTATCTATCTATCATCTATTATCTATCTATCTAATAAATAACATTAATTTATTATTTAATAAATAATTAAAAACATATGAAGAATGGTTGTGGGAATTGGGTATGGCCAGTCTAGAGAAAAGAAGGACTAAGGGGGACATGATAGCAGGATTCCAGTACTTGAGGGTCCACCACAAAGAGGAGGAGGTCAACCTATTTTCCAAAGCATCAGAAGGCAGGGCAAGAAACAATGGATGGAAACTAAGGAGAGAAGCAACCTGGAGTTGAGGAGAAACTTCCCAACAGTGAGAGGAATTACCCAGTGGAACAGAAGTTGCTTTCAGAAATTGTGAGTGCTTCATCACTGGAGGTTTTTAAGAAGAGATTAAACAGCCATTGTCTGAAATGATATTGGGTCTCTTGTTTGAGCAGGGGGTTGGACTAGAAGACCTCCAAGGTCCCTTCCAACTCTGTTCTGATTTCTAGATCTTATTTCTTTATTTGTTAAATTCATTTGCCGCCCATCTCACTGTGGGCTAATTGTCCTAGAATAAAGTTGTATGTATCTTTTTACTTGTTTGCTCAACCATTACTTGGTCTAATGGTTAAGACACCAGGCTAGAAAGCAGGCAAAAGTGAGTTGCATTGGGCTTGCAAGCTGCCTGGGTGGCTTTGGGCCAGTCACCAGGAGATACCATGAGTTCGAGTCCAACCTTAGGCATGAAAACCGGCTGGGTGACTTTCAGCCAGTCCCTCCCTCTCAGCCCAGCCTACCACACAGGGTTGATGTTGTGGGGAGAATAGGAGGAGGAAGGTGTGTTGGATAGGTGTGTTTGCAGCCTTCAGTTACTTATCAAAATAATAAAAGCTGGATATAAATAAAGCAAACCAACCAACACATGAATAAATTTGTCTGATCCTGAGTATTGTCATGCTGCAAAGTCAGCAACGTTGTTGGTATTTGGTTCTTTGAGCTATTTTAGATTTCGGTGGAAAATATGATGAAGCAAAAGACACCATTGTTCAGCTGACTATTCCTGTTCTGATCCAGTTGTGGGTGCAAAGCCTGTGCAGGGGAAAGCATTAGATGTCTCCAGGAATGGTTTATGGGCATGTGTTGTGGCCTGCCAGTGGCCAATGGTGCTGGTGGCAGACTCGGACAGTGAGGAGGTTGGGGAGGAACATGAGTCAGTCCTGGAGTCTGGGGAAGGCTCTGGCGAGGGCTCTGCATTTGAGGCAGAGGGGGCCAGGGCCATCCGACAGTCATCAGCTGCCTTCAGAGTGGGAGATCAGTGAAGCAGAAGAACAGCTGGAGCCTGTTCCCAATGTGCACATGCACAGAGCTGCCAGGAGAAGGGAACAGCTAAGGAACAAGTGTCGACTTGGGAGTAAAGCCACAGGTGAATGACCCCTCCCATAGGGAATAAGGAGGAAGCGAAAGGGGAGTGGGGTTTGCAGACACGATTAGTTCAATTCATTAGGGTGAAGATTTGTTCCTGACTCCTTGCCAAGTATTTTCTGTTACAGTGTGGCATTTGGAAGCTATTGGCCTGGCAACTCTCCAAGCCTGATAAAGGTCTGTAGTTGTAAAATTTCTTGAAAGACTGTTTGCTGGGACTTTGCTGGAGAGGAATTCACTTTAGCCTAAATAAAAGGGGTTTTATTGGGACAAGGAGTCTGCTTTGTGATTTTGGGAAGCCTGGATCAAAACAGTATGAAACTTTTTTTTTTTAATTTATAAAAGTTTTTATTGATTTTAACGACAAACAAAAACACAAAAGACATAAAACGTAACATAAAAAACATCATCATTCTTCATATATTTACAGACAGTGTATCGGTTGGTTTACCACTCCTTTTTGTGCATCCATTTCATAGTCATCATAATAATTATAATAACTCATATTATCAATCAACAATTATATATCCTAATATCATTATTAAACAATCATTTGACTATAATTTTACTAATTCATACTTAAGCGAGATAACTGTAATTTAGTTACTTTATTTTATAACAAATCATAAAATCATACCAAGTCTATCTTAATAAAATATTCTAAAAATGTTATCAAGACCAAGAAAAAATGTATATTCGTTATTTCCTAAATTTCTAACTATTCTATTATTATATTGTATTATCTAACAGTATGAAACTTTGATGTTCCAGTTCTCTACTTAAAAACGGGTGTCTGGGCTATGTGGACTGAGGTGGGTTGTCCAACATGGTAAAGGTTCAATGCATAGATTGTTGCCTTGGTGTTCTTTTGTTATGAAAGACATGCAGGAATGGAGCAGGTGCTCTCAACAATGGTACAATTTCCTGGATACATTAATTTGTGTGAATGTGTGGTTTTAAAGAGGACACCAAAGGAGGAAGGAACATTAACACCTAAGCTGTGAGTTTACCTGTTTTTCCTCCGATGGCCAACCTTGCTCAGATAAATGGAGTTCCCCAAAGTTCACTTCCTAGAAAATATTTCAAAACTGCTTGCGGGAACATTAGCAAGCGTGGTACTTCTGCCTGCCCTTGACCAAAAGATATCCTTCAAGCCTACGTACCTTGTCCTAGACTGAAATTTGTGTAGGACAAAGGGATTTAATATGAGTGAAAATCTATCTAAATGACAAATAGTTAGACTTTAGTCATAAGAAAAATCGGTGCGTCTTTCTTACTAGCAAGCCGATTCTGTATTGATTTATTTTGATCTGGATACAATTTTGCTTTCCTTCAGATTATATTTCTAGACTTTAACTGTCAGACTGCCATCAAAGTTCTCACAATCTTCTGTACTTGTAGAAGAGCACACAGAGGCTCACAAACATTTATACAAATGGGCAGATCCTGGTTTAGTACCTTGTTTCCCTGAAAATATGACCTACCCCGAAAGGAAGTCCTAGCTTGATTTTTTACATATGTGTCCAATATAAGCCCTACCCCCAAAATAAGCCCTAATTAAGATCCCACCCACTCCAGAGTGTACAGGTAAAAATTAAGCTAGGGTAGGGATGAGGGAATGAAGCTGCCCTACTATTTACCTTTGGACAGTTGTAACCAGGCCTCACACATCCTGACAGCTGTCTTGTTAGCCCATTTCTTCTGTAGCCAGCAAGGCTGGTGAGGCTTTCCTAAAGGCCTCTGGAGCTGATAACAAAGCTCTGGATCGATCCTGAGCTCTTGTTATCTCCTGCAGATGCCTTCAGGAAAGCCTTGCCGGCTGCAGAAGAATAAGTTCCTGAAGACCTCCGACAGCAAAAAGGAGGCTGGGAGCAAGTAAGGTTAGTCAGTGGATGACATCCCCCCAAAATAAAACCTGGTGCCTTTTTGGGTGGCAAAAAGAAATAAGACCGGGTCTTATTTTCAGGGAAACCCAGTATTTCCTCATACTTGCTTTCTTAAAAATATAAAACCAGACTAATAATCAATCAATCAATCAATCAAGTCTTTATTACGGTGACATATCAGCTTATGTCCTTCTAATGGCATCTTGTAAATGCAGTTCTCCCTGCTCTCTTTTCAACATTTTGTAAAAAAATGAAATATTTCTAATTATTTTTTATTTACTTATGAAATATCCTAAGAATTAATAGGATTTTGTCTCGGGTGTTTCTTGGTCCCCCCCCCTCTTTCCAATTTAAGTTGGCAAGATAGAGTGCAGAAAATATTTCATTTGGGAATATAGATGTCGCTGTAATAACTGATAGGAGAGCTGAATGTGAAAGGCTTTTTGTTATTAAGTAAAATAGCTTTTTCCAAGAACAAAAAGACAGATGGAGGGAGAATAAAGACAAGTAACTCCGAAAATGACCCAAGAGCTAAGATATATAAGCTAGTGGAAAAGGACTTGCATGGTTTTATCCTGGCTCAGAAAGGTCAGGATTGTTCCACAGCAGTGATGTAATAAGGACAACAACTTCGGTCAACAAACAATTGCAAAATCTGAAGAGGCTGCGAATAAATTGCAATCTTTGTCTGCTTTTTCTCCAGTTATTAGAGGCTGCCAGTCAAAACCCAATTCTTTTGCTATTCCTGAAGGATGACTACTCTTGAATGCCAGCAGTGGCAAGATAGGAGCTGCCTTTAAACCCACCCCCTTAAAATGCCAGTACTATACCTGAAGAGGCAGTCCAACTGTTAGTATAGTTGACTAAAATTTAACCTTGGAAACAGGAGCAAGATTGGAGGTGCAGTGGCTCAGGGGCTTAATGGAAATGTCTCTGCTCTGATGGTTCGAGTCCCAACACTGCATGTAAGGGTAAACTCCTGTCACTCACCTCAGCTTCTGCCCACCTAAGAGTTTGAAAGCATGTTCTATGTGAGTAGATAAATAGGTACCACTTTAGAGAGGAGGTGAGCTGGTGCTCTGTGCAGGCAGTCACATTCCTGCTCGCTCTGAAACTTCCCAGTGCTTGTTTGCAGGGTGGATCCAGGGAGGTGGGGCTTGGATGCTGCTGCTCTTGTCTTTCTTGTCTGTTGTGAAACCAGCTTGCCCTCCTGTGACACTTTGAGAAGCGCACAAGCATTTCCTTCAACAAAGCTGATAGCTTGGCAGCCAAACTACTGCTCTGCAATTGCATTGTGGTCTCCTGGGTAATGTAGCAATAATGTGCAATAACTATACTACTATTGCTGCTACTACTACTACTACTATTACTGCTACTGCTGCTGCTGCTACTGCTACTCCTCCTCAGTCAACTGAACATTTAAAAATGTAACAATTATTATTATACTTGTTCAGTTGACTGAGTTTCATGTTTACTGAATAAAAGTATAATAATAATTGTTACATTTTTAAATGTTCAGTTGACTGAGTTTCATGTTTAATAACAACAACAACTACAACAATAATAATAACAGTAATAACAACAACAACAATAATAATAACAATAATAGCAAGATTTGGATGTGTGATTTCCACGCTTAAAAGTTTTCTGGCATTAGTGACTTACCCAAAGTATGCCTCATTAGAATGAGGATTAGAATTAGTAATTTATGGTTTATAAAGGAATTCTAGTATTTTCTCCTTAAAGCTGTTATTTCTGTCCATTGGCCACTTTGTGTGGAATTCCCCAGCCAGGAAGGGTGATCAGGGAATTCTGGAACTTGAAATCCACACAGCTTAAAGTGACCCAGGGGGAGAACACTGCCTTATAGCAAGAGTCTCTAGACTTGGCAACTTTAAGACTGGTGGACTTCAACTCCCAGAATTTCCCAGCCAGAAGTTCGAAGAACTGAAGAAGCTTCTTGGATGAGAAGCGAAACATCTTCAAGGAAGAACAGAGTCCGGTTGCCTCCTGAAAAAGCACCTTGGAGACAACCATGCCCTGGATGATGGAGAAATCCTCCCCTTATGAAGTTCATCGGATTGTATAGGAATATACAGATGGCCTTGAAGAAGGAATTTATCCAGTAAATTCCCCCCGAACTCTGAAGGTGGGGGGAGGGAGGGGTGGGGTGAGGAAGAAACTCAAGATGGCCTTGCCTTGACTCTCCTTGGTACAAGAGCAGGACAAAAGAGAATCTCTTGGGTTTTTAAGATTTGTTTTATTATTATACTCTACAGTAAGAAAGTTGAGTTTCTGCTGGTCCTTCTGAAGTCTGTTTGCTAATTTCGCCTATCTCAAAGGGCTATAACTGACCCCGGCTCAGCCAGTGTCCTTGGTGACAAATCCAAGGATGTCACCAGACCCGCCATCTGGAGCTGCTGTCAAAAGGCCTCAGTGCAATTAACACTAGTGTTCTCCAATGTACAAGAGCAGAAACAGCAGGCTGCAAAGTTTGTTGCTTTGTGAAGATGGTGAAAACAAAGCAAAAACAACAACAACAAAAAACCCCGACACCTTTTCTGTATCTTCTCAACTCAGCAGCAGGGAGTGGCTGTGCCCAAGGAACTGTTAGCTGGTGCTTCATGATGGTCCTTCTTAATCCACCGTCTCTAGATGTCTTCAAGGCTACACTTAGGAAATTAGAGGCAGCGAACATTCATTCTTGGTTTGTCGGATTTTCTTTTTTTTAATTTCCAGCAGAAAGTTGCAATTTCAAAGAGAAGGAAGGGAAAAGGCTGGTGTTAATTGCATGAGGCCCCTCTAGGGCAGCTGCAGATGGCAGAGCTGGTGACATCTAATTTCTGTCGGATGAAAAAAATGTTTCGCAGCAGAAAGGACAAGATGAACAAAACTCCAGCCAGTTATATCCATCAACTTTGTTTCCTTCTACTAGTCCCTTCCTAACTAGTTCACTAGTTACCCTGTTTCCCCGAAAATATGACCTACCCTGAAAGTAAGTCCTAGCTTGATTTTTACACTTGTGCCCGATATAAGCCCTACCCCCCAAATAAGCCCTAATTAAGATCCTGCCCACTCCAGAGTGCATGGGTAAAAATTAAGCTAGGGTGGGGATGGGGTGGTGGTAGAGCTGCCCTACTTTTGGGCAGTTTTAGCCAGGCCTCCCACACCCCGACACCTGCCTTGCCGGCCCATTTCTTCTGCATCTGGCAAGGCTGGCAAGGCTTTCCTGGAGCCCTCTGTAGCTGAGAACAAAGCTCTGGATCGATCCAGAGCTCAGTTATTGGCTGCAGAGCAGTGGTGGGATTCAATTTTTTTTTACTACTGGTTCTGTGGGCGTGGCTTGGTGGGCCTGGCAGGGGAAGGATACTGTAAAATCTCCAGTCAGAGGTGGTATTTGCCAGTTCTGCGAACTACTCAAAATTTCTGCTGTTGGTTTTCCAGAACTGGTCAGAACCTACTGAATACCCACCCCTGCTGCAGAGGCCTTCAGGGAAGCCTTGGCGGCCACAGAAGAAGAAGTTCCTAAAGGCCTCTGACAGCAAAAAGGAGGCTGGGAACGACGCACGCAAGTGAGGTTACTCAGTGGATGACATCCCCCGAAAATAAGTCCTGGTGTCTTTTTTGGTGGCAAAAAAAATAAGACGGTCTTATTTTCAGGAAAACTCGGTAATTGTTGAAAACTTTCAACAATTTTCCAATTTTTTCTCTCTTCATTCTGCCATTCTGTACCCAGGCTTAGTTTCTTGGGTTATTGACTTTTCCCTACCCTTGGGTTTCCAAGGTTTTTATCTGTGCTAAAACTGTGACAAAAGTGGACCCGTCAACAAGGCAAGCATGAAACCTATGAGGCAGGAGACCAAGGCGTATGTTCACCGCCTCTGCCAGGACTAGAAGTAACAGATGGAATGTGTTCAGAAGCTTCAGTATTTCTCAGAGGTCGCAACTTGCTCTTAAGAAAACTAGAAGTTACAGAACGCAGAATACAGAATAACAGAGGTGGAAGGGACCTTGGAAGTTGCTATTTTTCCATTTCCCCACCACCACCACCACCTCCATCAGCTGTTCTGCTGTGCTGGGAGATTTAGATTAGCTAGAAAGCAGGAAACCATTGGATTTCTTGCTTTCTAGCTAATCTTTAGATCTTTGGCTCTGCTTTTAAGCAGAGCCGAACCTTCCTTGGGACTGAAGCCGTGCAGAATCAGGTAGCCGATAGGAGAAACACAGATCTCTGAATGAATCTGTGATTCTGTGAGAAACTCAATCTGCCTGCCTGCTTTGCCTGATTTTGGGTAAAAGTTGCTCTTTTTTTAATAAAAAAAAATTTAATATTTACATATATGGTGTGTTGTGAGTTAATTTTGTGAGTTTGCTTGCTAGAAATTTGAATCCCACCCCTGCCTCAGTGTGTTTGTGTGTGTATGTATGTGTGTGTTTGTGTGTGAGAGAGAAAGAGAGAGGGAGGGAGGGAGGGAGGGAGGGAGAGAAAGAGGTTATATCAGATCTCTGTCTTTCTCTCTCCCACCAACATCAGCAAACCACCGTCAGTCAAAATTCATATTAGTGGTCCCCGGGATTTAAAATTATGAGTTTGGTGGTCCCTGAGGTCCAAAAGGTTGGTGACCCCTGTCCTAGTCCAACTCCTTACTCAAGCAGGAGTATTATTACTGAGTTGTGGGTTTTGTTTTGTTTTTTTGTCTGCAAAAGAAATTCTTTCTTTGCTAGAATCACACACGTTCTCCATTCTTTATATATTAAACAGAATAGACTGCTGGACATTTGACATTATGTTTTACAGCCTCAGTATAAATGGGTGGGAACTGGGGGCTTTTTATGCTTTTCTTTCTTTTTTTTTTTTTGGAAAAAAGGTTTCAAAATTGTTTTTAAAATCGAATCACAAGAAAGCTAAAATACCAGAAGGCTTCCACTTAGGCTTTGATTGGTTGTTTCCAGCTAATTTATTGCTTTCCCTGGACAAATTTGGCAAGTTGAGTTCTGTACCTCCAGGTACTTTAACCCTTCCCTGTAGTGCTATAGCGATCTTTCCAGGATATTAACTGTATCTGTTAACTGTATCCCTTATGAACCCTTTACCATGTTCTTGCTTCACTCAAAACATTTATGTCTCCAAGAAAATGTTTCTGGTTCAAGATGGAATCTCTTTGTAGGAAAGAATCCTGCTTTGTAGATTCTCTCTCTCTCTCCTTCTCCCTCTCTCTCTTCCTCCTCTCTTTCTTTCTCCTTCTCTCCTTGGTCTCTCCTTGCTCTCACTCTCTTTCCTCCTCTCTCTCTCCCTCCTTCTCTTGTTCTCTCCTTGCTCTCACTCTCTCTTCTCTCTCTCTCTCTCCTTCTCCCCCTCTCTCTTCCTCCTCTCTCTCCTCTCTCTCTTTCTCCTTCTCTTCTTTGTCTCTCCTTGCTCTCACTCTCTCTTCTCCTCTTTCTCTCTCTCTCTCTTCTCTCTCTCTCTCTCTCTCTCTTCCTCCTCTCTCCCCTCTCTCTCCTTCTCTTCTTGGTCTTTCTTTGCTCTCACTCTCTCTTCTCCTTCTCTTTCTCTCTCTCCTTGCTCTCTCTCCCTGCCTCTTTCTTCTCTCTGTCTCCTCTCTTCCCCTTCTCTCTCCTTGCTCTCTCTCCTCTGTCTCTCTTCTCTCTCCCTCCTCCCTCTCTCCCTGCCTCTTTCTTTCTCCTTTCTCTCTCTCCCTCCCCTCTCCCCACTTCCTCCTCTCCCTGCCACTTTCTTCTCTCCCTCTCCTCTCTCCCCCTTCTCTCTCCTTGCTCTCTCTCCTGTCTCTCTTCTCCCTCCCTCCCCTTCTCTCTCCCTGTCCCTTTCTCTCTCCTCTCTCCCCTCCTCTCTCTTCTTTCTCTCCTCTGTCTCACCCCTCTGTTTCTCCTTCCCTGCCCCTTTCCTTCTTTCTCTCCTCTCCCTCTTCTCTCTCTCTCCTCTCTCTCTTTCTCTCTCTCCTTCTCTCCTTGCTCTTGCTTCTCTCTCCTGCTGCTCTCCTCTTCCTCCCTTCCCTCTCCCTCTCTCCCTTCCTCCTCTCCCCCTTTTTCTCTCTTCTCTCTAGCTCCCCTCCCTCCCTCCCTCCCTCCCTCTCTCTTTCTCTCTCTCTCTCTCTCCCCTCCCTCCCTCCCTCCCTCCGGATAATAAATTTATCATATCATTGTCCCTCTTAAATGGGTCAGCCCCCTGCTCCCTAATTAAGAAAGGGCATTCAGCCCTAGTGTTGTGCATTCTTCCTAGGGATTGTAAGGTGGAGTGACGTGGTGTTAGCTCCATCTGAAGAAAGGCGGACTCTATAGCAGATCACGGTTCTGAAGATTACCCTAATTACAAGTGATCAACATCCAGAGATTTCGTGTCCTTCATATTCACCCCCTCCGCACTGTCCCTGGCAAGCCGCAGAGAGGAAATTCTCAGATAGGGAAGACTGCACCAGTAGTTTAGCGCAGTAAGATTTATGACTAGCCTTTCCAAATATGTTGATCTCTTTAATTGTAATAGTTTGGGCCTGCTGTTAGCTTTTCGTTACAATAAAGAAACTGAAATAGAACACTTGCGTGGCAAATAGAATCGGAGAAGTGTTTCACCTAGGGTGGGCTGGGCTTAGCATCTAAGGCTCTCTGAAACTGGGCTTGCCACACTCATTATATTTATTTTATCTATTAAGAAGATTGATATGCCCCACTCAACTCACAGCGACACTGGGCGGCTTATAGAAATAACCCCAATTTGGTGGTGATTGTTGTTGTTCAGTTGCTAAGTTGTGTCTGACTCTTTGCGACCCCTTTGTTCTGACCTAGGCTTCACCAAATCACAAAACAGACTCCTTGTCCTGACAAACCCCCCTTTTTATTAGGCTAATGTGAATTCCTCTCATTCACATCCAGCAAAGCCCCGGCAAACAGTCTTTCAAGGGTGAATTGCAACCACAGACCGTATCAGGCTTGGAGAGCTGCCAGGCCGATAGCTTCCAAGCGCAAAGCTATTCAAGGAAATACTTGGCAAGGTGTATCTGAGAGTCATGAACAAATCTTCACACTAATTAAAGGAACTAATTGTCTCCTGAAAACCGCACTCCTCTTTTGCTCCTCTTTATTCCCTATGGGAGGGGCCATTCACTGTCCACCTGTGCCTTTACTCCTAAGTCGACCCTTGTTCCTTAACTGTTTCCTTCTCCTGGCAGCTCTGCGCATTCGCACATAAGGAACAGGCTCCAGCTATTCTTCTTCCCCACTGATCTCCGACTCTGAAGGCAGCTGATAACAGTCGGATGGCCCTGGTCCCATCTCTGCCTCCCATGCAGAGCCCTCATCAGAGCCTTCCCCAGACTCCAGGACTGGCCCATGTTCCTCCCCAACCTCCTCACTGTCCGAGTCTGCCACCAGCTCCGTTGGCTACTGGTGGGCCACAACACCCATGGAGCACAGCACACCAGGTCCTCCTGCCCTCAACTGTCTTCGAGAGTTTGTCCAAATTCATTGCATCAATGACACCATCCAACCATCTACTCCCCTGCTATCTTCTTCTCCTTTTGCCTTCCATCTCCCAATATCGGGGTCTTCTCCAAGGAGTCCTCTCTTCATTAGGTGGCCAAAAATGAGCTTCAGCTTCAAGATCTGTCTCTCTTATATGGAAAGAATTCTGCCAAATTTGGAAGGCAAATGACTTGTTGCTCTTGACATATTACACAATTCAAATTCAATTCAATGCCCCAAACCAGAATATGATGCTTCCAGCACAGGACCGGTTGAGTTGTTATGTGTATTCATCTGTTAAGATGTTCAAATTTTTGGAAGCTCTTTTCTGCAATACACCTTCTTCTTACATCTACCTGAACACAGCCAGTATAAAAATATTGTGTAGTGATCACAGCCTGACAGCCCTAATACTGAACTCTGAGACGGGTGGGGTGGGGAAAGGAGATGGATTTTCTATCTGTAAATTCTTCCTAACATATTTGAGGTGACATGGAAAAGGATTACCAAAATTTTAGCTTTGAACAGAAATTGGATTTACCCAAAACACTTCTCAAAAAAAAAAAAAAAAAAAAAAAAAAGAGGTATACAGGGTGATTGACAGAGAAGTACCTTCGGAGAATTATGGAGCTTGTGATAGGCTACACAACTAAAACAGAGTACAAGGCTTAAATTGAGGAGCTGATGAACGTTAAACCTTGCACTTATTTCTCATACTCATCAACCAAAATGAGGAAAACCATCTGTGAGGTTTCATGTCTTGAACAATGTTGAAAAAGTACCAACAGGAAGAAAAAGACAGTCTTTGACGTACCGTTAGACCTCAGATTAGGTGAATTAATTAGGAAATTAAGATAGCAATAAACACAGCAAATGGACCTGTGTTTATGCATGTGTGAATGAATCAGAGATCGAAAAACCAGTTTGCTGAGCTTTTTGGAATCTCTGCTTGTGAATTATTAAGTCGATGGAAAGGTGCACAGAATAACATTTTGAAAGCAGTACCTATATTTTTCTAACAACTATACTAGCGTTGGCACTTCTGGACCTTAGATTTATCAGAATATTTGAAACTTTTCTATAGAAAATATGCTGAGCAATTTCTTTTAAAGCTCCAAGCAACGTCGAAAGCGTGTGAAGCAATTGTCCATATAATACACATATATAAAACACATAATAAATAAAAATGGAGTAGCATATCAATAAATTCAGGGGGCTATTAAATTGCCAGCTGAACTGAGCAGTCTTGATGATCGTTAAACAAGAGAGACTATTTCAGATTACCAGAATTGGATTTTATGGGAAAGGAGTTTGGGGAGAAAAGAAAATAGACTATTTTATTTTAGCCACGGGCTTTCTGCTCTGCCACATTTTAGTTGAGACAGGGGTTAAAAAGAAAGCTGTTATAATACTTTTTATCTGCTAATTAATAGCATACTTCTAAAAATAGAAAGCCTTTTAAAACACCAAATCCTGTTTTTCTGAGTCACATTTATCAAATATCAAAAGTTTGGCTGTTTATTGTGTTTCTTTAACCAATCATAGGGGCTTTTTTTTTCATGCAACATAAAAACCCAGATATCTAAAAAAAAAAAAAAAAAAAAAAAAGGGTACCCAAGGTAAAAGGAATATTAAATTCGATGGGAATGTTTTATGTCAACAGTAACCTTTCTGCTGGGCTCTTTAGATAAAACTGGAGGAGGAAAACCCAAAGCCATAGCGTAGAGAAAGGAAAAAAATAACTCCCTCACTTATTCATCTTAGTCTAAAATCTATTTTACCTGCTGCAGTTTGTTGGCATTGTTTGATGATACAGCACCCGAGCAGAGTATTAGATTATAAGCAAAGGAGATTCCCAATTTAATAGTTACTTGTAGAAATTGAAGTATTTTCCCCAACCCCCTTTTAATATCTCAACATCTTCCCCCAAAGTAGCTGGCCTGTTCTCCTAATGTATCATCATACTACGCTTACACATAGCAAATAAGAAGGGGGGGGGGAGGAAAGAAAGAAAGGAAAGGAAAGGAAAGGAAAGGAAGAAAGAAGGAAGGAAGGAAGGAAGGAAGGGGAGAGAGAGAGAGAGAGAGAGAGAAAGGAAAGAAAGAAAGAAAGAAAGAAAGAAAGAAAGAAAGAAAGAAAGAAAGAAAGAAAGAAAGAAAGAAAGAAAGAAAGAAAGAAAGAAAGAAAGAAAGATCCTATAATGGAATGGTTTGCATTCTTTCCTAGCGTGATTTATTTCCGTCACAAGACTTAAATGTTATATCGCAAGGCAGATGCCTTGTCAGTATCAAGTCACGGCTATCCTTCCGTGCCTTTGATTTATTTATTTATTTTAACTCCTAGAGCACATGATGCTATTTTCAGATACCTTTGGAAGGCTTTTGTTCTCTGTGTTGGCAACTCACTGTGAGTTGCACTGGTGTTGGTTGATGTCTGTCGTTTTACCCAGTTTTTTCCTCCTGATTCTTGGACATCGTTTAAGGACATCGGCTACCAAAGGCACAATATTAGATTAAACAGGCCTCTCTGAAATGGAGAGGCACTTGGATTCCCACGAGGGACAAAGGGCTGCAGAAGTTAAACCAGGCTTAATACCGGTAGTAGCAACCGTGAGAGGGATTGTAGTGGACAACCAGTTAAATATGAATCAGCAATGTGTGGCGGCAGCCAAAAAAAACAACGCAATCCTAAATTGCATAAACAGAGGGATACAATCAAGATCAAGGGAGGTACTAATACCACTCTATAAAGCCTTAGTAAGGCCACACCTAGAGGACTGCACCCAGTTTTAGTCACCACACTATAAAAAAGATTGTTGAGACTCTGGAAAGAGTGCAGAGAAGAGCAACCAGGATGATTAGGGGACTGGAGGCTGAAACATGCGATGAACGGTTGCAGGAACTGGGCCTGGCTAGTCTAAGGAAGAGAAAGACCAGGGGAGACAGGAGAGCAGTGTTCCCAATATTTGAGGGGCTGCCACAGAGAGGAGGAAGGGGATCAAGCTATTCTCCAAAGCACCCAAAGGCCAGACAAGGAATAATGGATGGAAACTGACCAAGGAGAGAAACAACGTAGAAATAAAGATAAATTTTCTGACAGTGAGAGCAATTGACCAGTGGAACAGAAGTTGCCTTTGGAAGTTGTGGGAGCTTCATCCCTGGAGGCTTTCAAGAAGAGACTGGACTGCTATTTATCGAAAATGGTGTAGGGTCTGCTTGGGCAGGGGGTTGGACTAGATGACCTACAAGGTCGCTTCCAACTCTGTTAATCTGTGAACAATACATTAACCAAGTGATGAAGTTAGCATCATGATTAAAGTGACTGCTTTGATTTAAAAAAAAGAACCAATAACTTTTACTTCGACTTGGAAACCGCTTCTGGACTTTATGCTCAATATGGGAAAAATGAACTTTTGATTTCAGTGTTTACTGATGAGATAGGTTTGTTGTTATACAAATGGTTAGTTTTTACTATTGTGTAAAAAATGTTAAAAGTTGAGGTTTGATGTTATTATTTTACTGCACCAAAGGAAGTGGGAAGACAATGCCTTTTCTTGTGGTTTCCCCTCTTTTCTATACTTTTCCCTTCCTTTTTCCCTCCCCTACCTTTTCTACTATTTTCTTTTGTGTTTTTGTATCTTATAGAATTCATGAATACTTCTTCTTCTTCTTCTTCTTCTTCTTCTTCTTCTTCTTCTTCTTCTTCTTCTTCTTCTTCTTCTTCTTCTTCTTCTTCTTCTTCTTCTTCTTCTTCTTCTTCTTCTTCTTCTTCTTCTTCTTCCTTCCTTCCTTCCTTCCTTCCTTCCTTCCTTCCTTCCTCCCTCCCTCCCTCCCTCCCTCCTCCCTCCTCCCTCCCTCCCTCCCCTCCCTTTCTTTCTTTCTTTCTTTCTTTCTTTCTTTCTTTCTTTCTTTCTTTCTTTCTTTCTTTCTTTCTTTCTCTTTTTCCTCTTCCTCTTCCTCCTCCTCCTCCTCTCCTCCTCCTCCTCCTCCTCCTCCTCTTCCTCTACTTCTTCGTCCTCCTCCTCTTCTTCTTCCTCTTTCTCCTCCTCCTCCTGCCCTCTGCCCCATGTTCACACTGGATTTGGCATTTTTGTCTACCTATCGAGTCCTTACCAAGGACCTGGGATAGGCAGATCTGGATATTTGATGGTATTACAGATATCATCGCAGGATGGAAGCTCTCCCAAGTAAAGCTGCCTTCTGCAATTGACTGATGGCAAATTCGTCAATGCCAACAATGATGTTTCAAGCAGCGCTCCAGTTGCGCCTATTCCTATCAGTAGTACCCTTGCTTGCCTTTGCCACGGTCCTTCTATTTCCTATTTATCAGCCTCTGTATTTATATCATTCTTCTTCTTATTTTCAGCTTGGAGCTCAAAGTAGGTCTGGAGCAGATTCTCTTCCCCGGAGTTCCCATTTGGCACCGATGCCATCAGCCAGTTAATAGACAGGAAAGGAGACCGAGTTAATGACAGTTCTCTAAACAGCTGTTGCATGATTCAGCTCTGCTACCTGAGTTAATTAATCAGCACCTTGCTGGCACTTTAACGTTTTAATATCAAATATGTTCGGCAAAGTCTTAACAGGGTGATCCCTTTCCCAGAAGAGGTTAGCTCCTGCCAAAGTCATAAAGGGAAGGAGGATTTGATCATTTTCTGCAGAGAGCAATACTTTGGTGAACTAAATACAGGTTGTTTTTTTTAAATTCCTCCCTCCCCTTTCCTTATACAGGTAGTCCTTGATTTATGACCACTGTTGAGCTCAACATTTCTGTCCCTAAGTGAGGCATTTGTCAAACAAGTTTTGCCCCACTTTATGGGCCTTTCTTGCTCTGGTTGCTAAGCGAACCATGGGCAGAAATTGTAAAGTGAATCCAGCTTCTCCATGGACTTGTGTTGCAGTTCGCTGGCAACCTGCGGAGATGGCAGTAGAGTCGGACAGTGGGGAGGAACATGGGCCAGTCCTTGAGTCTGGGGAGAACTCAGACAAGGGTCCTGCGTCCGATTCAGAGATGTGGCCAGAGCCATCTGGGAGTTATGTGCTAATTCCAGAGCCTCCAGAATCTGACATCAGTGAGGCAGAGGAACAAGGGGAGCCTGTTCCCAGTGCGCGCTTGCGCAGAGCTGCTAGAAGGCAAGAACAGTTAAGACAAAAGGGGCGACTTGGGAGTAAGGTTTGGAGGTGATTGGCCCCCTCCCATAAGATATAAAGGAGGAACAAAGGGACAGGAACCTTTGCAGGAAGCAACTTTGTTTGTACTGGTCAGTTTGAAACCTATAGCTCCGTGTGGACCTTGTGCTCCATTTGGCCTTGTACAGCTAATTGGCAATTTAGTCATTGACAGCATTTCAAGGAAGTGAAAGGTGGGTGCTTATCAGACTTATCCTGAAGGACTTTGGCAGACTTCCATGGGACTATTTACAAACTGTTTGAGACTCATTACGGTCTGTAAGTGACTATAATTCACAGCGGTTGAAATAAAACAAAAGGTTTTTGGGACTAAAACCTGTGTTTGTTAATGTCTCAGGAAGCCTTGGTCAGAACACGTTGCTCAAAAGGGGATCATGTGACACTGCGACCGTCATAAATAGGACTCAGGTGTGGAGCATCTGAATTTGGATCCCGTGACTACGGGGATTGCTGGAAAGGTTGTAACTGGTGAAAAACGGTCCTAAGTTAACTTTGTTCAGTGCCGTTGTGACTTTGAGCAGTCGCTAAATAATAAGTTGAGAACTATCTGTAGTAAAGAAGAACCTGGAAAGTGGCTCCCGTGTATTTTCTAAGATTTACCTATGGTTTTCTTTTTCCTGCTGGGAATAAGTGTGCAAATGCCAGATGATGGGTTGTTAGCTTAATCTGGAGGATTTTAAGAAGTGACTGGACAGTCCCTTCTGTGAAATGGGATAGGGTCTCCTGCTTGAGCAGTTCTATTTTGATTGATTGAATTGAAATATGCAATATGGAATTTGCTTTCAGGAGGTTGACAATTGAGGAAACTTACACTGTCCAATCTCATGAGTGTGGAAATAATGTACATTTGGGGTCTTACAACGGACTCAGGAGAGAGTTGCTTCAAAGCTGTCCTCCATCTTTGGTTTTGAGCAGGAGATATTTTGAATTCTGCCTAGTGGGTCAATAACGCATTAATGCTTCATGAGTGATAATGCAAAGAAACCTTAAACCAATGAGAATGACATCTGGGTATTTTTGGTAGACTTGTGCCTTTGGTTTCAGTTCCGAAATGAATGCTGGGAGCGGTTTTTTGGTTTTCCGTTCAACTGTCTGATTATAACACCTGGTTTCCAACATTTTTCGTAATCCTTCTCCCACATGGCTGATAAATTGGAATGGGAATTAATTTTCAATGTTCAATTCAGACTAGAGTTGGAAGGGACATTGCAGGTAATCTAGTCTGGTGGTCACCAACCAGTGGGCCACTGGTAGTCCACGAGAAAATTTTGGTGGTCCACAGAGAAATGTCACCAAAGCAATTAATCCAGGCTGTGTGGAAACACAAGGCTGCGCTGCCCACATGGCCCGCATGAACACAAAGCTTGTGTCGCTTGCATTGTGAACAACACGGGGCAATGAGGGGAGGGGGGAAAGGGGGGAGGGGAGGAACTTGCCCCATGTGCCTGGCCTGGCCACCGGTCTGCTTCTTTCTGCTTCTTTCTTCTTCTGCTTTTGGCTGCATGCAAGGAAAGCAGCAAAAGTCTTTCTTTCTCTCCCTCAAATTCTGCCAGAAATGAGTCTTTGGGAGCCTGCAAGGCCTCCTGCTCCAAGAGGCTGTGCCGGCGCGACAAGTCTCATAAAGACTCATTTCTGGCAGAGTTTGGGGGAGAGAAAGAAAGACTTCTGCTGCTTTCCTTGCATGAAGCAAAAAGTTTCTCTCTCCCCTGAGAATGGAGCTGGAGATGGAGTATCCTGCAATCCCAAATAAAGAATGATAGGAAAGAAGGCAGGAAAACGGTGGGGGGGATTTTCCTGCAGATTTTTTTGGGGGAGAGGGGATTTTCCTGCAGATTTTTTTTGGGGGGAGGGGATTTTCCCAGGGTCTCTGGTCCACGGGATTTAAAATTATGAGTTTGGTGGTCCCTGAGGTCCAAAAGGTGTTGGCGACCCCTGCCAACTGTCCAGCCTCTTCTTGAAAGCCTCTGTAACAAGCCTCTTGAAAACCTCCACTGTAAATGCTGTAGCAGTGATGGAATTCATTTTTTTTTACTACCGGTTCTGTGGGGATGGCATGGCTTGGTGGGCATGGCTTGGTGGGTGTGGCAGGGGAAGGATACTCCATTCCCTCCCCACTCCAGGGGAAGGATACTGCAAAATCCCCATTCCCTCCCCACCCCACTAACCTGCTTTCCAGCTCCTTTCTCCTGTGCAGGGCAACCAAAGAAGACCCAGCCAATCAGCTGGGACTCAATGGGAGGCAGAGAATAGATGGGGTTGGCGGGGCCAGTCAGAGGTGGGATTTGCCGATTCTCCAAAGTACTCAAAATTTCCATTACCGGTTCTCCAGAACTGGTCCGAACTGGCTGAATACCCACCTCTGAGCTGTAGGCTGATTTTTGTTTGCTTCTTCTCATATAAAAACCACAATAACACCAACTGTCTTGGGTAAGGCAAAGAAAAACACACTGGTTTAATGTGCATTATAAGGAGACACATTCTCATTCATTTCTTTAATTACCCACAAGCTACTAAACTGAAAAATAAATACATCACAGGGAACTTCCAGATTATAATTTCCAATCCGACGAGGGATCCCAACATGTCCTCCAGCAAACAGATATAATTATTATTTCATAGTTTTATTTTTTATTTTGTTTTATTTTTTTCTATTTTGCAAGGTATACCACTGATTCCTGAAGTCTCTGGGCCCTTTAGCAAAATAATAAGAGAGAGTTTCAATTAAAAGGCATTTTGAAAAGTTAGCTGTTAAAATGACCCATTCATTCCTACCCAGACACATATCTCTCCAGGACCTTCTAAAACTAACAGGAACACTGTGTTTACCAGCTTTACAATTTGAAGATTGTTCTGGTGCTCACCCATTCCCCACTTCTTGGGATGTGAAGTTCATGGTCCTTTAGGGAATTGAAGCAATTTTGGTGTTTAGCTTCCCCCTCCCTCCCTCCCTCCCTTCCCTCCCACCCACCTTCCCACCCTCCTTCCTTCCTTCCTTCCTTTCTTCCTTGCTTCCCTCCCTCCTTCTTTTCTTCCCTCCCTCCCTCCCTCCTTCCTTCCTTCTTTCCTCCCTCCTTCTTTTCTTCCTCCCTCCCTCCCTCCCTCCTTCCTTCTTCCTTTTCCCTCCCTCCTTCTTTTCTTCCTTCCCTCCCTCCCTCCTTCCTCTTTCTTTCTTTCTTTCTTTCTTTCTTTCTTTCTTTCTTTCTTTCTTTCTTTCTTTCTTTCTTTCTCTCTTTCTCTCTTTCTCTCTTTCTTTCTTTCTTTCTTTCTTTCTTTCTTTCATCTTAGGTTTTCCAGTTGGACTCACTTTCATTTGTAAGTTAGCTTCAATAAAATTTTCAGAGGATGGAGAATGGGTGTTTTAGCAATATGGAAGTACCTGTTTGCTAAAAATGATAGGTAGACATCTAAGCCCATGATTAGTCTAGGATGAAACTTTTCTCCAAAACTGTTCCAGGCCTTTGTTCATTTCTTTTGAGATAATTTGGGTGGTGCAATACTCTTTTAGATGTGGAATTGGGTAGAAAATCTCCCTGAACTGGAATAAATCAGCCCGCGAATGATCAGATCTACCTTCTTGTGCTCTTTATAATGTTTTCCTGACATCTAATTAAATCAGATTTTAATTAAGTGATTAAAATTAAGTGATAACTGAATTAAGTGATAACTGTCATAACTCTTCCATGCCTTCTTCGCTTCTGGTTGCTCGAAAGGCCTGGTCCATAAATTATCCGCTTAAAGGTTCCAGCTGAAAAATAAATTATGACAGAGTAGAATATCGGGTGATCGAATGCCGATTACCAGCTAAACCAGCTTTTAAAAAAGATTGTACCCTTTAATGGAGGTCATGGGGACCAATGGCTCTTGAGAGCAGTGGGATTATCTGTGTAGGCCATCTGCTGGAAGGCTAACGGGCTTCCTGGGCCGGTTGGTTGGCCAACATGAGAATGGACCACTGGACTAACATCAGGACACTGTTTTATGTCCGCTTCCTTAAGTCTGCTATAAAATGATATGCCCAGATATGGTATTCAGCCTGTTCAGACCAGTTCTGCCGTACTGGTTGCAGAAATTTTGAGTAGTTCAGAGAACCAGCAAATATCACCTCTGACTGGCACGCACGCTCACATTTTTGGTGAAACTGTGGTGGGATTATTTGAAACCCACCACTGGATACACTGTTCTGTTTTCAGTTAGCAGGAAATGGAAGATTCAGACTGTCAACATCATCTTAGATTGTTGACATCCATAAAATTAGATTCACATTTCAAAGGAACAATTAGGCTAGGCTTGCAATGACATTAATTAATATATGAAACGAATTCCCTGAACAACTTTCCTTCCAGAGGTCAGCCTGCGGGGGTCACATTCAGCAATTAGATTGCTCCTAAATGTATTAATAAGTGCAGACACCCAGCCATCCTCTACTGCTAAAGCACTTGTCAAAGATTATTTTGACACTCTCAACATGTGGAGACAACACTGGAGAGAAAAACTGCCTCTCACAACCTCAATGCTTTCCTTACATTGGGGGGGAAACCACCTGGCTTTAACTAGCCCTATATCATCCATGAAACTCAAATACTTGGCTATCTCATGAGAAGGAAGGACTCACTGGAGAAGAGCCAAATGCTGGGAATGATGGAGGGCAAACATAAGAAGGGGACAACAGAGAAGGAGGGGGCTGGATGGAGTCCCTGAAGCAGTTAGCGTGAGCTTAAATGGACTCCAGAAGATGGTAGAGGACAGGAAGGCCTGGAGGAATGTTGTCCATGGAGTTGCAATGGATCAGATATGATGTCAGGACTCCAACAAATCCCCCTCATTCAAAGCAAAAATCTCTAGCCGCATCTCAGAAAAAGTAAATTGGTTTATTAGAAATTGCCATGTTGTGTGCAGCCGGGACTAAATCACCTTGACCCTGATCTTTCCCCCACCCCCTGGATGTGACTTCTCCTATAGGACACATCAGTCTCCAAGAGTCATCCATCATGCTCTCCAATATCCTCCTTATGCTCTTGACAACTTTGGGCTGCTGAGTTGATATCTAGGCATTTAAGGAATGCCTTGTTTTTTCCTACTCCCTTTTTCTGGCAGCTAAAAAGACCAAAGGAGTATCTTTTTAGTTGACACATGACTTTGCAACTAACAACAATGACAACATCATCCAGATGATATGGACAACCAAATTCGCATTTGTCATACAGGTGTCTTCTCTATAAGTGGCCCAACATAAGGTCCCCGGATTGTGATTGCGTGTGTGTGTGGAGGGGCCTAAAAACAAACTAATCAACACATAGTGACAGAACCTACAATGGAGGTTTTGCTGCGACAAATGAAGTAAACATAGATATATATTTGTAATCTTCCTGTTAAAATTTCAGATTTTTAGATTACCACGGTTTGAATTTTACCCCCGCGTTCCTTTTCAATTCTTTTCCTGGAACATGATTTGAATGCGCCATATACCATAAATAAATACATAGATAGATCAATCAACAATATAGTGCAGTCATAAGCCATGTTCAGATTAACTATTGAGGGGAAAATAAAGCTGAGGCCATAACTGTCAGTGTTAAATTTAAAAGTTTGTAATATTTGGGTGCCAAGGGTTTATAATATACATCCAGTTGTGTTATAAAGCCAAAGAGGTTATCTGGAATAGCATTCCTATTTTGGGGTGTGTGGATGAGTGGGAATTTATATTCCAATATAACTGTGTCTGCACGTGTCCAACAGCCACCATATGTGACTCCGTGTATGTAATTAAATCTTAATAATGAAAAAAAATCTGGCTTAAGCTTGCTCTATGTAGATGTTCGTGCTGAAGTAAAAGCAGGATTCTTCCTTAATCCCTCCTGAGCTGCAGGCTGGTGTGTGTGTATGTGTGCGTATTTAAACACTGCAGATAAAAAGGGACTTCTCTTCTTAATCCAGCATTTCAACCACGGCTTACTTTCAAATTTGCACTATATAAATACACATCTCTTCACTCTGCTCCTCTGAGGAGTGTGTTGTTGAAAAGAAAGAACAGATTTATTCCCTCTTTGCCGAAAAGGTTCCTTGTTGTAACTCAGGAAGATAATGGAAAAAAAAAAAGCCCTTTGCAAGGGAAACGATTTGTTAGGCTACAAGTTTGCCTTTTATTTCAAAAACATGTGTATGATTAGGAGGTATGGAATGCCCACCATCGTTAAATACCAGCGTCTGTTTCAGGGAGTTAGTTATGTGGTTGGTATATTTTTCTAGAATAGAACAGATACAGATTAACAGAGTTAGGAGGGACCTTGTAGGTTATCTAGTCCAACCCCCCACCCAAGCAAACCCTATACCATTCCTGACAGATGGCAGTCCAGTCTCTTCTTGAAAGCCTCCAGTGATGAAACTCCCACAACTTCCGAAGGCAACGTCTGTTCCATGGGTTGATTGTTCTCACTGTCAGAAAATTTCTCCTTATTTCCAGGTTGAATCTCCTCGATCAGTTTCCATCTATTATTCCTTGTCTGAATTTCAGGTGCATTAGAAAATAGCTTAACCCCTTCCTCCTCTCTGGAGCAGCCCCTCAAATATTGGGAACACTGCTCTCCTGTCTCCCCTGGTCCTTCTCTTCACTAGACTAGCCCAGATCCTGCAACCATTCATCATATGTTTTAGCCTCCAGTTCCCTAATCATCCTGGTTGCTCTTCTCTGTAGTCTTTCTAGAGTCTCAACATCTTTTTTTTATAATGTGGTGAACAAAACTGAATGCAGTACTCTAGCTGTGTGGTCTTACTAAGGCCTTATAGAGTGGTATTAGCATCTCCCTTGATCTTGATTGTATCCCTCTGTTAGTGCAATTTAGGATTGCATTGGCATTTTTGGCTGCCGCTGCACTACTGTTCATATTTAATTGGTTGTCTACTAAGACTCCAAGATCCCTCTCACAGTTGCTCTAGATCTGGAAGTGCTGAGGTTGGGACAAGGAAGGGTTGCAGAGAAGCAGGGATCTCATCTTCCACCGTTTCCCCATTTTTTTTTGGAAAATAATCGCCGGTTGACCTAATTTAATTAACTCCAATCGTGTTTACAGACCTTCTCCTTTGATTTGTGGATTGGGTCTGGATAACTAACCTGGGGGTTTGAGGAAGTTTGAGTAAAAGATTTTCTCCCATTTGCTCTTTTTATTTGATTTAGTTTCAGCTTACCGAGTGGAGATGCTGCCTCTCAGACTGTTGTGGATTCTGTGAGAGCTTTAAGGGAAGATGGAAACGGTATAAAGAATAAAATATATGTTGATAGAGAGCTCTGACAGGGGAAAGGAGGAGAACTTGAACAAACGATTGTGGAGTTGAAATTATTTAACCTGAGGAAATTGCATTTTGCAGTTGACTAAGAGAGAAATAAAAGAAGTACAGCAGTTGTTTGTAAAAGCAAGATTGATCAGACATCTCTTGCCTACGGTTCTTATGGAAATCTGTCTCAAGTTATCTGTTATTATATTTTATTTTATTCCAAAGGAGTCACATTTTAAGGGAAAGATGTCTTAAGCATCAGGGCAGTAAACTTCTAGGATTCACCACAATTTTTGTATAAGACACACCGGCTGCCAAGGATTAGCAGGAATAATAACAACAGTATTAACTATAATACAGTCATCTCAAACCGGAGCATATAAATTTAATTAACAAATATTCAATAAATAAATAAACCACAATACCTATGGCTATTGCATCCAAACGCATGAGTTTTTGTTGCTATCAAAGGAACATTTTGTTTTCTTTCTGAAATATAACTAGTTAAGCCCATGAATTGCATGAAGCAAAAAATGGACAACAAGAACAAAAATCATCTGCATTTGCACACTTGATACAAATCCATGTTTGAATAATAGCCCAGAGTAGAAGTTACTTTCAAAAGCAAGAGAATTATTTTCACCCCCTTAAAGTAAACGGTAGCCTCTGGAGAATGGGGATTAAAGGAAAAGATTAAATTGTTAATTTTAGTTAAACACTGAACCTAAAAATAACATGTTGAAATTTAAAAAGCATATTCTCAAATACATGGTAATATTAACAGTGAAAAGTCTGGCTTCTGATGGCTTTTTGAAATGCCGAAAGGTAAGAGGTGAAGAGAGACTCCAGTTCCATCATCTGGAGCAACCTACAGAAGGACCTTCTCATCGTACAGAAGAATGATTGGCTGGAGGAGGTGACCAGGTTGAGCCTAAGGGAGGAGGCATCAAACACGCCATTGGTCTTGAGTCCTTGCATGTCCACAAGAGATTTCAGTCCAGCCCTCTTTGAAATCAATTGACTCTTATCTACCAGGGTGGACTTCAAAAATTTCAGCAATGGGTCCTCTGCCTGGTTGCTGGGTGGGCGTGGCCATGCTGGGCTGGACTACTTGGCCTCCTGTACCACAGTGGGGGGGGGGACCGTTTTCACCTTCCCCAGGCTCCGGAGGCTTTCCTCGAGCCTCTCGGATGGCGAAAACTGCCTCTCCCAGGCTCCAGAAGCCCTTCAGAGGCTGGAAACGGGCCCATTTCTGGACTTCTGGAACTTCCGTGAGGCCCGTTTTTCCCCTCCCCAAACCTCCATGTGGGCCCTACACTTACCTTGCATCCAAAAACAGGCTGCATGGAGAATCCTGGGAGGGTTGGGGTTGGGTGGGAGGGGCAGGGCGGGGCTGGGTGGGTGGGTGGGGCCAGCCAGGGGTGGGATTTGGCAGTTCGCCGAACCGGCCAAAATGTTAGATACAGGTCCGCCCAAACCTGTAGCGGCCCACCCCTGTTATCTACCCCCAATTTGCTTTGTGTCAGTGTCCCAAACCCTCCAGACAATTCAGAACTCCAAGACAAAGCCCATCAAAGTAAGAATCTATTAGAGAAGTCACAAATCTTGATTCAGATTCTGGGCTGCCACTTTGACTGTTAGTAGTTCAGATTCTTGTCAAGAGCTCAAGATTGATCTGAAGTTGATGGGCATGATTTGCTGTTTCTCCGAACTGCACAGAATAATAACCGGTTCTGTAGAACCAGTTCAAACCGGTAGAATCCCACCTCTGAGTCAGATGTATGTGGGGGGAGGAATATTTACAGATTAACAGAGTTGGAAGGGACCTTATAGGTCATCTAGCCCAACCCCCCACCCAACAGGAGACCCTACACCATTTCTGACAAATGGCAGTCCAATCTCATCTTGGCTTTGGAGATGGTTTGAATATCCCAAGAGAAGCACATAAATGTGGCTGAACGATTTGCCCATGTCCCATTCTTCTACTTCTTTCTTTCCATGTTATTCTTCTTTTCCATTATAAGAAGCAGATTTAGATAGCTTGGGTGGGGGGACGGGGATGAAAAATATGTGGGTGGGAAACTCTATAATGTTACAACTTGGGGAAAATGATTAAGGGCCAATTCATGAATTCATTGAAGTTAAATTTGCCGGCCTTTCTTGCATAGTTCTGATTACAGTTTTGTAACATGAAAGCTGTTTTTTAAAAAATATTATTGTTATTATATTCTGAGTTTTGCCAGGAGAGAAGATGACCAGAAATGTACTTGGCTGAACTTTGCAAGAGAAGAAAGCTTTCCATTCTGCCTGCGAGGCAGCTCCCAGATGGTGTCCTCACCTCTTGCCTTTCTTGGGATAATCCTCTTCATCTGGACAGTTGGATCCCTCTTTCCAACATGATTTTTCTTAAATGCGGGCAGGCGTGCCATTTGTGCCAAGATGTGCTGAACCAACTTCTTGGTTCAAGAGATTCTGGCTTCCATGTTTCTGGAGTAGAGCTTGGAGTTGAAGGGAATGTAGGTCAGGGATAAGGAAGGCAACAATTCTCCCCTACTTGGTATATTTTTTTTAAAAAAAATGTTTTAATGAGTCAATTAAATGGAAAGATGTCATATGTTAGCATCTATGGAGCCCCGGTGGCACAGTGGTTAGAGTGCAGTACTGCAAGCTACTCCCATTACAATTTGGCAGATCGAATCCCACCAAGCTCAAGGTTGCTTCAGCCTTCCATCCTTCCGAGGTGGGTAAAATGAGGACCCAGATTGTTGGGGGCAAGAGGCTGACTCTGTAAACTGCTTAGAGAGGGCTGGAAAGCACTATAAAGCGGTGTATAAGTCTAAGTGCTATTGCTATCTAGCATCCTATTTATTTGTGGCGATGCCTTTGGCCCAGTGGTGGGATTGAACATTTTTTTACCACCGGTTCTGTGGGCATGGCTTGGTGGGCGCGCTTTGCATGTGTACAGAGGGTTTGATACTGACCTTCTCCTGCAATCTGCACTCTCCCTGTGTGTTCAACAGCTGTGTCAGTGTTCCAGCAACCCTCCGTTCTGCCCAATAACTCCGAGACAGACATCTTCTCAAAGGTTCCTTTTATTTTGGATAGTTAACTGGCACAACTGGGGAATCCCAAATCTGAAAGTTTCAGGCTTCCTTGCAATAAGCAAAAACTACAAAATCCATCCCCTGTCACCCTTCATCACATCACATGGCCCAATCACCATCCAAACCAACTTGAGACTTCCTCTCACTTATGCGCTACACAACCTGACCTTGAATCAGAAAAAGAATGTTATTATGTCTAACTAGATATACTCCAATAAATTCCCCCCTCCCACTTTCCCAGGCTCAGATGTGGCAGTGCGGGAGCATCTGATCTCACTATGGCTTCCAAAGCTGACAAGCTGATGTGCAGAAATCGGCTGTGCCACGCAAAGCAGCTGCGGTTGAAAAGCAGGAAATAAAGTTCAGAATAGAGCCGGGGCGAGTGGGAGGGCCCAGCAGCTGACTGTTGGAGTTAACCGGTTTGCTCACAGATGATCCTCGGAACTATCGGTTTGGCTGAACCAGGCGGAACCGGTAGAATACCATCCCTGCTTTGGCCCTGCAATCACCCCACTATCTTGTATTAGGGCCTATTGCCAAGTTAATGAATTTGTCTGAATATTTTTCTGTATTTTCCCAATAGGTTTTATATTGGGTTGTTTTGTTTTTTATCTAGTTTGCTATCCTGATGCTGGGTTATGATTTGTTTGATGTGGTTGGTTGCTAATCAATAAACAATAAGCTAACCGAAAATAAACTTCTTTTAACAAAATAGCAGCGCTGGAAGGGACCTTGGAGGTCTTCTAGTCCAACCCACTGCTCAGGCAGGAAACCCTACACCAAGGGTCTTCAAATTTGGCAAATTTAAGACTTGTGGGCCTTCAATTCCCAGAATTCCTGAGTTAACATGACTGGAGGAAGAACTCTGGGAGTTGAAGTCCACAAGTCTTAAAGCTGTCAAGTTTGAGGACCACTGTCCTACACCATTTTGGACAAACCATTGTCCAAACTCTTCTTAAAAGCCTCCAATGATGGAACACCCACAACTTCTGTAGAGAAGTTGTTCCACTGATTAATTGTTCTCCCTGTCAGGAAATTTCTCCTTAGTTCCAGGTTGCTTCTCTCCTTGACTAGTTTCTATCCACTGCTTCTTGTCCTAGTGCTTTGGAGAATAGGTTGACTCTCCTCTTCTTTGTGGCAACCCCCGATATATTGGCAGACTGCTATCATGTCACTCCTTAAGGACTGAGACCATTATTTATCCAAAAGCGTTGAATTTATGGTTTTCCCGTTACCCTCATTCTCTTCTTCTCTTTTGGCATACAAATATCCAACTTACGTACAAATTCACATATGTATCTGACTCTTTTCTTAAAGTAAATACTGAAGCATCTGTTGTGGTTCGCTGGCAGCCGGTGCAGATGGCAGCGGAATTGGACAGTGGGGAAGAACGGGGACCAGTCAGGGAGTCTGGAGAGGGCTTGGATTGAGGGTTCTGCAGCCGAATGCAGAGATGGGGCCAGGACCATCTGGGAGTGGGGTGCTGTCCGAAGACGTCTCTGTGGTTATGTGGCCAGCAGGACTAACCACCTTCGAAAGCGCACGGAACGCTGTTCCCTTCCCACCAAAGGGGTCCCCATTTTTCTACTTGCATTTTTTTTACGTGCTTTCAAACTGCGAGGTTGGCAGAAGCTGGAACAAGAAATGAGAGCTCACTCGGTTACGGGCGCCAGGGTTTCGAACCTCCAAACTTCTGATCTTTCTGATAGACAAGCTCAGTGTCTTAGCCCCTGAGCCACCGCATCCCTTTATAAAGATTAAAGCACCTTATAAAACAAGACAGTTGGAAGCAAAACTAGGTTCTCAGGATCTTGTAAAAGTGTGTTAAAGTGAGGGGGGGCAACTTATCTCCATAGAGAAGATGTTCTACAGGGAGGGAGCCATCACAGATAAGGCTCTTCTTCTTGGTCCCACTAGAACAGGGGTGTCAAACTCATGTCATCATGGTGGTGTCATGTGATGTATCGGGACGTTTTTCCCCTTCGCTAAACTGGGCATGGGCGTGGCCAGCATGTGATGCATCTGGCCTGTGGACCGTGAGTTTGACAGCCCTGCACTAAATGGGCCTCCTTAAAAGATAAGACCCATAACGTTCCCTGCCTCCCTGCTCTGGCAGGTCAGGTAATTATGATTGGGAAAAGCTTGTCCTTCGAATAGTGTTTGGTAATATTTCTTATTTTACCAATAAACATTGAGAATCTACACATCCTGGTTATCATATGTGTAGTCTTGAGTTTGAGATCAGTGACTTGCAGCTATAGGTCGGTCTTCAGCGTTGTTCATAATCAGATATTCTTGTTCTGACCTAGGCTTCTCCCAACAGCACGAAGCCGACTCCTCATCCCGATAAACCCCTTTTATTTAATTTACAGTGAATTCCTCCCCAGCAAAGTCCTGGCCAACAGTCTTTTCAAGACAGTTCACAATTGCAGACCTTTTATCAGGCTTGGAGAATTGCCAGGTCGATATCTTTCAGACGCCACTCTGTAGCAGACAATACTTGGCAAGAATGCAGGAACAGATCTTCACCCTAATGAACTAATTGTTTCCTGCAAAAGCCCCCTCCCCTTTTGCTCCTCTTTTATTCCCTATGGGAGGGGCCATTCATCATCCACCTGTGCCTTTACTCCCGGGTCAGCCCTTGTTCCTTAGCTGTTCCCTTCTCCTGGAAGCTCTGTGCATGCGCACACTGGGAACAGGCTCCAGCTGTTCTTCTGCCCTCGTCAGAGCCTTCCTCAGCCTCCAGGACTGGCCCATGCTCCTCACTGTCCGGATCTGTTGCCAGCTCTGCTGGCCGTTGGTAGGCCGCAACAATTATCTTCACAGGGATATGGGTATTAAATGATGAGAAAGTGCATTGCTGTATCATAACCATAGGCTGCGTTGAGAAGTCACGTGTGGAAAACTCACTAAGTTTATTATTCCATACCAGTGTCCGTAGCAAATTCTTACATCTCTATCACTTTCATCTCCAAGAGCTCAGGAATGCCAGGACTGCCATATAAATCACCATTGTCGGTGAAATGGATAATATTTCTCAGCAGGGATTGAGTCTTTAAGAGGCATGGATTGTGTTCCTTAGTGTTTTCAAACAACGAATAGAGGGTATTATTTATATTTCTTAAAGGCAGATGGTAGTTTCTTATCATTAAAACAGTATTGTAGTAATTACTTCAGCAACACAATCTAACCTAATGTGTATTAGTTTTGCTTTCTATAATCTAATATGCATTAATACTGCAACAGGCTGTGCTTACTAATGACTACATTAATACATACTATGTGCATATTATAGTACGTAGCTTTATTTATATTGCATAATTTTCTCTAATGTGTTTTGGGTTGACAATCAAAATCCATAATAAATTACAAAGTGAAGTGGCCTGGCTTGGAGCACATTGTCTATTTGGCTGCTCCTCATAAACTGTCCAGAATTGTTGATTGAAATTATTAATGTAATTTAAGATTATCACCAGGCATTTTTGTTTTTGGGGGGTTGAGTTTTTTTTGGAACCATAAAAATTAATGCTTATATTTCAAGTGTGAAGTTGTTAAAGAAGTAAGATCACAGCTGGCTCCTTATTTGATACGGGTTGACTCCTAAAATAGATGAAGAAAAGGAGACTTTGTTCTGCTCTGCTTTATGTAAGTCAATCAGAATGGAGTTGGAAGGGACCTTGGAGGTCTTCTAGTCCAACCCCCCTGCTCAAGCAGGAGACCCTAGACCAAGGGCCTTCAAACTTCTCAAGTTTAAGACTTGTGGACTTTAACACCCTAAGCTAACATGACTGGAGGAGGAATTCCTGAGCTAACATGACTGGAGGAGGAATTCTGGGAGTTGAAGTCCACAAAAGCTGTCAAGTCTTAAAGCTGTCAAGTTTGAAGACCTCTGCACTAGACCATTTCAGACAAGTGACTATCCAGTTTCTTTCGATGATGAAGCATAACAACTTCTGAAGGCAACTTCTATTCCACTGGTTAATTGTCCTCATTGTTAGGAAGTTTCTCCTTAATTCCAGATTGCTTCTCTCCTTGATTAGTTTCCATCCATTGTTTCTCATTTTGCCTTTTAGTGCTTTGGAGAATAGCTTGACTCCCTCTTCTTTGGGGCAGCCCCTGAGATATTGGAAGACTGCTATCATGTTCCCCCCCCCAAATTTCTTCATTTTCTCTAGACTAGTCATATCCAAATCCTGCAACTGTCCTTCCTATGTTTTAGTGTCCACGCTTTTAATCACATTAGTTGCTCTTCTCTGCACTTTTTTTCCAACATCTCAATACCTTTTTTGCAATGTGGTGACCAAAACTGGATGCAGCATTCCAGGCGTGGCCTTACTAAGGCTTGATAAGATGGTATGGATACTTCATGTGGTTTTGATTCTATACCTCTGTTTATACAATCAAGGCTTGTGTTGGCTTTTTTGGCTAAGTTTTCGTGGGAAAGAAGGACAGAGCTCCCATCGAATTTCACTTAAAGTGAGATTGTGGGTGCTTGCTTAACAAAACATCCATGGAATGTTGATGGAAGGGAAATTGAAGCCTCTGGAATTTTCACACGTTGGGGTAAACGATAGACATTTATCTAAAATATGCAGCTGCCACTGAATATTGTTGCTGCATGCTTCAAGTACAAGAAAAAGTATTGTTATCCTCAATGAGATGATTCATACATTTATGTAGGCGAAGGGGCACAGTAGGACCCCAAGTTATCATCTAAAGTCATGTGTGGTAACTCTAGATATGTATCATTTTTTATATATAAGAGGGATGGTTGGAAGAGAAAAAAAATCTCCAGAGAGAAAGTCTTACATCTGAATTGACAGCCTGCAGGCAAATGACTCCTTTAATTGCTCTACCTCTCCTAAAAACAAATATGCCTGTAAACATGCATGCAACTAAATGTTTAGAAGCGAAACAAGGCCTCCCTTCCTGTATAATTGCAAGAAGGGTTTCTGTAAACAAGCACGATGAAAAAGCTCAAAAGAGGAGAAATTCTATTATTATTTACACTGTTCTTGCTCCAGGTGTTTGAACCTCAGGGTTCAGGTGGAAGTGGGTGAGGTTTGGAAATAATTCAAAGTGGGGCAATTCAATCCCAAGAAGAACTTTCACCCAGCCTGTAAGTTTCTGCTCCATCCATCCATCCATCCATCCTTTGATCCATCCATCCATTGATCCATCAAAACATCTACCCATCCATCCATTGATCCATCTACCCATCCATCCATTCATCAATATACCCATCCATCTATCCATTCATCCATCAATCTCCCCAACCACCCATCCATCCATCCATTCATCAATCTACCTATCCATCTATCCATCCATCCATCCATCCATCAATCTACCCATCCATCTATCCATTGATCCACCCATCCACCTACTTATCCATCCACCCATCTGTTCATCAACCCATCTATCCATTGATCCATCCATCCATCCATGTCTGGAAGAAAATCACCAAGCTCAGAGAGCATCAAGGATCCCACAGTTCTCCTCCTCCTCTTCCATTACCTGGTTTGGGTAATGAAACATCTGCAAGAAAACGATCCAGCTCAGAGAGCGCTAAGGACCACACACACCTCCTCCTCCTCCTCTCTGCAAACCCCCCTCCCTTCTAGCACTGATGATATAACCTAGTTTGGGTCATGAAATGGCTGTAAGAAAACAAGACAGCTCAGGAAGCACCAAGGACTTCATAGTTGAACCTTAAACCTATTAAGATTCCCTTCTGTTGGCTTTTTCTACTCTCCATTAGTTCAGGAAACTTTTCTGATAGTAAAAAAAAGTTCTGTAAGGTCCCAAAAAATTTCTAAAGGAATGGGTGAATCTATATGGTGGCTCTTCTTGTCTCACCTTGACATATTGCTTAATTCACTTAAACCTGGGAACATTTCTGGATAAATAGATAAATAAATAAGGAATATATTGAGATACCAGAAGTTGCATAGTCCAGAATAATAACAATAATAACAATGGTAACAATAATAATAATAATAATAATAATAATAACAATAATAATAATAATAATAATAATAATAATAATAATAATAATAATAATAATAATAATAATAATAATAATAATAATAATAATAATAATAAAGCAGCTGCTCAAAGTGCAGCAAACCAAGAATCAATATAGAAAAAACAGCGATGCAAACTCGGGCTGACAGGTGGTGTAACAAAGCACTGCATGGACAGTTCCTTGAAAAGATCCAAGGAAAAGTAGATAAGGAAAAGACCTGGCTATGGCTGACCAACGGAACACTGAAGAAAGAGATAGAAGGCCTGATTCTTGCAGCCCAAGAACAAGCCATCAGAACAAATGTAATCAAAACCAGAATAGAAAAATCTGCCTATGACCCCAAATGCAGACTCTGCAAAGAAGCGGATGAAACCATTGGTCACATACTGAGCTGTTGCAAGACAATAGCTCAGACTGACTACAAACAACGTCACAACACTGAGATGGTCCACTGGAACTTGTGTCACAACTACCATCTGCCTGTAGCAAAGAACTGGTGGGATCATAAGCCTGAAAAAGTGGTCGAAAATGAGCATGCAAAACTACTGTGGGACTTCCAAATACAGACTGACAAAGTTCTGGAACACAATACCCCGGATATCACGATTGTGGAGAAGAAAAAAGTGTGGATCATCGACATTGCCATACCTGGTGACAGCAGAATCAACGAGAAACAACTTGAAAAAGTCACCAGATATCAGGACTTGAGAATCGAACTGCAGAGACTCTGGCATAAACCAGTGCAGGTGGTTCCAGTGGTACTCGGCACACTGGGTGCTGTGCCTAAAGACCTAGGTAAGCACTTAAAAACAATTGGCACTGACAAGATCACCATTGGTCAGCTGCAGAAGGCCACCTTACTGGGATCTGCTCACATAATCCGCCGATACATCACACAGTTCTAAACACTTGGGAAGTGTTCGACTAGTGATTTGTGATACAAAACCCAGCATGGTTATCTCGTCTGCTGTGTATACTGTCATTTTTGTGTCCAACAACAACAACAACAACAACAACAATAATAATAATAGAATAAAAACTTGTTCTCAAGGCAGGGAGATCTTTAAAAAAAGTATTTGACAGCCATATTTTATCTCAACCTCTTGCTGCTAACAGCCATTTTTGGCACAGTGGGCCTGCGCTATTAAAAAACCTTCCATCATGCTTGTTCACGATTTAGCACTCATAAAAAGTAGCAGATCAGAAGGAAACATATCCATCCATTATAATTATTGCACTTTCCTGATCTCACCTTTTAAAAAAAATACTTCCCTTATCTGCCTCCGTAGTGCTTATTTTAAACCATAAGACTGATGAGATCAGTTTAAAAACAATTAAAATGCAAAATGTATGGTTCCAAAAGAACATAATTTTGCATGATTTACTGTTTGGCTTGTTGTTGGGGTTTTTTGCTATAAGCACTCCCCAATCCCCATCCTAACATTTGGTAAATAACTAAATTGAAGAGTTTTGTAAGCCAAAATAACATGTTTCTCTCTCTTAATGGCTAGTTGGAGAAAAAAAAATCAATAGCATGAGAAGCAACAACCATTTCCCCCCCAATTTCAAAATAATTTTTCTTTAAGTAATTAACATTAAAAACTTCTCCTAGGTACTGAATATTTAAAGAAGACTGAAACTGTTTAAATACATGGACAAAAAAATGAAATAAGGAAGTTAAACAAGTTGTTGGCAGCTTAAACTGTGCCAAATAAGGGGAATTCTAGATTATCATTTAAAAGAAAACAGTACACTAATTTCTACAAACCTCTGCCTCAAATAAAACAATAAGAGAAATATTTTATTTTTACCTATTTTGATGTGATTATTGAAAGCCTGCCTTACTTCTGTTTGAATTTACATGGACGTCAAAGTTAGCCATGGAGTTTTCATGAAAGCTATTCAGACTGATAGACCCCAATGATGGGCTCATTTCTTCTCCTTATTTTTTTTTTTAAATCTAATTTTTATGTGTAATTATGTTCAGGGTTCTGTGTCACTATTTGAAGTCCCTGAAATGAAGTCCCTATTCGTCCTGAAATATGAATTAAAATAATACATGATTCAACCACAGATTTGTAAAACGTAAACCTCAATGCACTAGAATAATACCAAAAGAAGTACATGGCATATTTCTCATGGGTTCACATTGACTAAAGGTCTTTCTTCTAGCCCTGTTAGAAGACTAAGAATGGGGCCAATTGTCTCTCTTTGCCATGTTAAATTTCAGTCTTTTGTCATATTAGGATCTTGGGATTCCTTTATGCTTTCAAAATGTGATTTTGAATAGAATAGAATAACAGAGTTGGAAGGGACCTGAGAGGTCTTTTAGTCCAGCCCCCTGCTCAAGTAGGAGACCCTATACCAGTGGTGGCTAACCTTTTTGGGCTCCTGTGCCAAAAATTGCCCGTGCACCACACACACGCACTCACGTGCCAGCACCCAGAATGCAATGTGTGCCCCCCTCCCCATGCCCCCGGTGCATGCGCACGCAATCCCCACCCCCACCCCCTTACCTGCACTGCACTTCACAGCTGATTTTTCGGCTGGTTTGAGGCCTTTTTCAGCCTCTCAGAGGCTTGGGAAAAGCCTCTGCAAGGCTTTTCAGGACGAATTATAGGCCCATTTCGTCACTTCCAGTATTACAGGAAGTGATGAAACGGACCTATAATTTGCCCTGAAAAGCCTCGCAAAGGCTTTTCCCAAGCCTCCGGGACGCCGAAAAAGGCCCCAAAGCAACTGGAAAAAAAAATCAGCTGTGAGGCGCCCGCATGCACAGTGAGGTAAGTTTGCCTGCGGCTCGCGTGCCAGCAAAAATGGCACATGTGCCATAGGTTTGCCATCACAGCTCTATACCATTTCAGACAAATAGCTGTCCAGGCTGTTCTTGAAAACCTCCAGTGTTGGAGCACCCACAACTTCTGGAGGCAACTTCTGTTCCACTGGTTGATTGTCCTCACTGTTAGGAAGTTTCTCATTAATTCCAGGTTGTTTCTCTCCTTGGTTAGTTTCCATCCATTGAATCAGAATAGAGCTGGGAGGGACTTTGGAGGTTTTCTGGTCCAGCCTCCTGCTCAAGGAGACCCTCTACCATTTCAGACAGATGGTTGTCCAATCTCTTTTTAAAAGCTTCCAGTGTTGGAGCATTTACAACTTCCGAAGGCAAGTGTTCCACTGGTTAATTGTTCTAACTGTCAGGAAATTTTTCCTTAGTTCTAGGTTGCTTCTCTCCTTGCTTAGTTTCCATCAATTGATTCTTGTCTTTCCTTATGATGCTTTGGAAAACAGACTGACCCTCCCTCTTCTTTGTGGCAGCCCCTCAAATACTGGAATACTGCTATCATATCCCCTCTGGCCCTTCTTTTCATTAAACTAGACAACTATCCTTTATATGTTTTAGTCTTCAGTCCCCTAATCCTCCTGGTTGTTCTTCTCTGCACTCTTTCTAGAGTCTCAACGTCTTTTTTACATCGTGGCGACCAAAACTGGATGCAGTATTCCAAGTGAGGCTTTACCAAGGCAGATCTTTATACTTTCAAAATGTGTTTTTGCTTATAGTTAAGAGCTGAGACATGGATTGTTTAAGCTTTTAGCTGAATATGTATAAATCAAGACACGGAAATATGATTGTTTGCTGCAACACACCGTTTGTTAGAAAACTGATTCTTAACAGGTAGACAGGGATAATAAAACATCATAGAAAATGTTAAATGAGATAATTGAAAGAAGAAAGGGAAAATACTTTATCAAAACATAACAGAAAATGTAAACAAACAAGAGTTACTTGCTAAAGAATTTGCGGGGGTGGAATCTGTAAAGAATAAGGGCCTGTTTTAAAGCAGCAGTTATAAATTTTGGAAAGACAAATAAAAATAACAAAGGTTAGGCTAAAAGAAAAAGAACCAGCTCCATTTTTTCTTAATATATGGATTTAAAAAAAAAAAAAGCTTTGAGGCATTGGTGGATAATATTAGCATATTAGGAGTAATTGCAATGAATATGGAAAAGGTTAAACAGGAGGATATTACATTTTATTTTATGGTAATGGCATACCCCCCCAAAAAAGATCAAAAGGAAACATCCCCATTAAAACTTTGAGGTGAGACGGTTAAAATGTGAACAAACAAGAATTGGGGTAGGAAACCTGCAAGTGGTGAAAAATATAATTAAATGAATAAGAATGGGAAAATAAACGAAGAATCCAAATTCATCTAATGAAGGATAATGTAAAAGAGCAAGCAAGGGGAGAAACAAGTTACAGAAGAAACGAGAAGCAGAGGGAACAATTAATCTAATCATGGGAAAGAAAAGCAATTTAAAAGAAAGTAGGACAATTACATTTCTATATACAATGCACGACAAATCTGGTCCTATAGAAACAGAGACTGACACAGCCCTTAAAATCCTCAGTGTAAGTAAGTCTTTATGACAGAAGATATGTCTCTCTCTCTCCCTCCCTCCCCCCCTCTCTCTAATTAACTCTTACTCAACATCTTCCAGAATAGAATAGAATAGAATAGAATAGAATAGAATAGAATAGAATAGAATAGAATAGAATAACAGAGTTGGAAGGGACCTTGGAGGTCCTCTGATCCAACCCCCTGCCTAGGCAGGAAACCCTACACCACTTCAGACAAATGGTTATCCAATCTCTTCTTAAAAACTCCCAGTGTTGGAGCATTCACAACTTCTGAAGGCAAAGCCATTCCACTGATCAATTGTTCTCACTGTCAGGAAATTCCTCCTTAGTCCTAAGTTGCTTCTTGGTTGGATTTAGTCCACTTGTGACTACGTAGAGACTCTAGGCTGATCCCTTTTTTAACTCTACCCTGGATTCTGCCACTCCTTCTCCTACAATAATCTCCTCAGAATATACATTTTAAGATTGCCTTTATGATTGCTGAGAGCGTAACGTTATCGTCAAGAGTGCAGGAAACAATTATGGGTTTTGTAACAGAAATTACGCCAAATACCATCCAGGATCTGAATTTTAGGACAGTGTTCCTTTCAAAACTGATTGGAAAAGTGTTTTTCTGACTTTTCAGTTGAAACAGGCTAACTTTCTCCAGGCGTTCACACACATCTGAAAAAAAACCCAAAGAGATGTCATCCCTTTTAAAGAGGTTAAATGTCTGTAAAGATGTTAGATTCGTTGAACTTATTAGATAACTGTAATTTTTATGATCCGTTTTATTTTTAGTAACCATCACATAATACCTTTCTCTAGATTGACGTGTTTTTCTGTTCGCCTGTGATCTAAAAGTAGCAAAAAAAAAAAAAAAAGTCAGAAACCTTTTCAGAATGTACAAAATTTTTTGGGGAAGTTTCTTTAAATGAATTCAAAAATAGACAATATCCATCTTCAGGAAAGATAAAACTTTTGTCCCCCCCCCCCAAAATTAAAACCTTCAACTTTATTTTGATGAGAATGATGTGGAAGGGCCAGAATTAACTTGGATGATCCACAATGAGATCAAAGATAAATCTTTCTTCAATTAGAAATCAAGTAAGCATCGGTAGTAACGTATAACACTGAACTCAGAGGGCTTGAAAACAAATATTTGGGGTGGGTAGGAAAAGGATTAAATGGAAAAATGACCGGTTGGAATGGAGGCCAATAAACAAGGAGACATTTTTATGACTCTCTTCACATTAAAGATTTCTGCATCTCAGATGATATCACTCCTACCACAAGCAAAAATCCCTTGTGATTTTGGTGAAAATGCAGTACTGGTTGACTGCAGGATCAGTCAAAGAATATTTGTTGAGGGCCTCAGCCAGCTATAAAAATGCTTCAGAAATTATTCCAAAGGTCCTTCTTCAAGAGGCAACTAGAGTAGAGTAGAGTAGAGTAGAGTAGAGTAGAGTAGAGTAGAGTAGAGTAATGTAAAATAGAATAGAATACCGTGTTTCTCAAGAGACCGGTGGCCTCTTCTGGTTCAGGCTGGAGGGACTTGGAAGGAAGCCAAGCTCAGGTCGGCCTGGCTTTTTTGCTTGGCAGGTGGGCGCGCACCCGTGGCTCACTTTCCCAGCTCTGCCCAGCCCACACGGCTCTGGCACGGCCCTGGCGGGATGAGCGGAGGGCCCAGCGGGGAGTCTCTCACTGCCTTGGTGAGAGCTCTTCCGCCGGGCAGGAGGGCCCGCCTGTCAGCTGCACTGGGCGCCCCAGGTGAAGCTCTTCGTGCTCTGCCCGGCGCCAGGCAGGGATGGCGGCTGGGCGCTTCTCCCGGGGTGGGCCAATCCTGCGCTGCAGCCCCGGGAGATTCACCTCCCCACATGGGGTTGGGCTGCCCTCTCCGGCAGGGGAGGCTTTGTCGTACCGGTAGTAGGGCATTGTTTTTAAAAGAATTGGCTTTGCCTGCGAAGGGAAGGCGGCGACAGGAGCGCCTGAAGCTGAGTGTCTCCGCTGGGCTCCGGTTGCAGGGAAGAGCCCTGGCTAGCCACGTGTGGCTGCGCCAAATGCCACGGCATTGCTCTAAACGCTGCGGCAGCATGGGGGAAAGGGAAAGCAATGGTGGTGGAAGGTCTCCCGATACGAAGTGCCCCACCAATGCCGAGGTCAACATCCAAGCCATCGCCGCCTGCCCACCCAAGGATGCAAGGGTGGGGAATTAAGTCATCCCCAAAAAGACGGCCTCGCCATTTTTTCGGGGGTCAAAAAAAAAAAAAAAAGGCCCGGCCTTATTTTGTGAGAAACACGGTAGAATAGAATAGAAACACGGTAGAATAGAATAGGATAGTTAGAAGGGACCTTCGAGGTCTTCTAGTCCAACCCCCAATCTTTTCTTAAAAGCCTCCAGTGATGGAGCACCCAAAACTTCTGGTGTTCCACTGATTAATTGTTCCAGATATCAGGAAATTTCTCTTTAATTCTAGGTTTCTTCTCTCTTTGATTATTTTCCATCCGTTGCTTCCTTGTCCTGCCTTCAGGTGCTTTGGAGAATAATTTGACCCCCTACTTCTTTATGGCAGCCCCTCAAATATTGGAAGACTGCTATCATGTCACCCTGTGTCCTTCTCTTCATTAAACTACACATATCCAATTCCTGCAGCCGTTCTTTGTATGTTTTAGCCTCCAGTCTCCTTTAAACCACGGGCCGACAAAAAATATGGAGTCCCCTCAGGAAAGACATATGGCAAAGCTGGAATTAGCAGTGGTGAATGTGACAGATAAGAGCAAAGATTTTATTGTAACAGCTTTGAAGTCTTTCCTGCAAACAGCATCCTACTATCCAACTTGGATAACGAATTCACCGCATTTATATTCAGGCGTCTGACAGAGTTTAATCCCAAATACATGGTATAAGCCTGCAGCCTCTTCCCTTTTTTGATTTTGGAAGACAAAACGGAGAGAAGAACAAACAAACAAATACAGATTTTTCTTTTAGCCTTTTTGCTGACATTCATTGGCCTTTTTTCTTTCTTTCCTGATTCACGCTTTATCTTCCTTGAGGTCCTTCTCCCAAGCTGCAAACATGGGACCTAGTGAGTTTAATGTTGATTCTTCTTTCCAAATTATTTTTTTTTATGCGAAAGGTGCACCGCTCTTATTCCATGGTGGCATTTGATATCCAAACTACATATTTTGGATGGTTTTGCATCCAAACCGTTTGGATGGGTTTTTTTTTTTTTTTTGTCCCTCAGAGGTTTATTTTTCTTTCTTTAAAAAAAAAAATGTTTGTAGAAGTCTTCTGTGTTGAACCTTGGAGTCAAAAAGTCATCAATTAATTGTTGTAGATAATTGGAAGACTTCCCCCCACCTCCTCCTTATTTACATTGCATTATCTCATTTAAATGTTTCCAAAATAGGCAAACCTTGCCTTAGGCTTTTCAGTTAGAATTCAGATCCTGTTTGATAACTTCTCCTTTGATTATTTACTTGGAATCCTTGAGTCCTTGGTGATCAAGAAGATATCAATCAGGAGGAAGGGGCCAACATGAAAAAAGTGAAAGAAACCCCTTGATTCTCTCTTGAGAGATTTTCCCTTTTCACATTTTATTTAAGATAGCTATGATCCTTCCAGGAAATGTACGGCTAACAGAGAGAGAGAGAATACCCACCTGGCTGAAGCTTAGCAGGTTCCCCTCATAAGAATATTATCCTGTCTAGAGTTTGCTTGTGGTTATTCCCGAGACTGAAATCTATCTTTTAATGACATGGTTCTCAGTAGTTTGCTTGGACTGAAATAATTCACTCGCTGTGTTTTTTCCGAAGATGTTACAGATCTGAAATATTCATGAGGCTGCATTGGGCATCTCAAAATCTGGAGGAGCAGAAGTTATTTTCCCAAGCATTTATATTTTACTTAAGGGTCCTTCTCCAGAGCATCTTTCTCCTGTCCCAGAATTATTGACTTTAGAATAAACGTGGTTTTCTACAGTGGTGGAATTCAAAATATTTTACTACCAGTTCTGTGGGCGTGCACTTTGCCGAGTGTTCTAAAATGGGCAATTTTAAGCACGAAAACTTACCTTACCATCACCGCTGATGAGTTAAAACGGCTGAGCTACAAACAAAGGAAATATAGGACAGGAATGGGTGGGGGAGGATGGGCAGGGCCAACTGCTGACTGGCGAAACCAGATCGCTAGAACCAGTGCGAACCGGCAGCATACCACCTCCAGTTTTCTAACTATTAATGGAACTGGAATTGTTGCTCTTCTGCTGATGGAAAATAAGAGTTGGAAGAACAACTGTCTCCCAAATGCCACTTTTACTTTAGAGCAGTGGCGTCTCAACCTTTTGGGTGCCACAGACCGGTTCTGGGGAGAACAGATTTTCCATGGCCCGGCATCACTGCGGGCCACGTGAAGCCATTTTGGATGTCTATTTCTGGGCCATCACCCTTAATTCTGTCCCATCCCGTGCTAGGGGACAGTTTTTCCATTGCATGTTTTCTGCCTTAAATTGAAGGAAAGTCAGTGCCATGATGATGAAGGAGAATTGCTTGTTGCTGAAGTGGAGTAGATGGAATTTGAGGAAAGCTTTGTAGTATCTCTGTTTAAGTGTCTATGAAGTTTCTAAACCATCCAGGTCAGGGTTGTCCCAAAGGTGTTTTCCAAAAAGGCAAGTGGACTTCCTTTGTTTTTTCTTGAAGACGTTTTGCTTCTCACCCAAGGGCCTTCTTCAGTTCTGACTGGACTTTGTTTTTCCTTGAAGACGTTTCACCTCTCATCCAAGAAGCTTCTTCAGTTCTGACTGGACTTTCTTCGTTTTTCCTTTCGCTTCTCAACCAAGAAGCTTCTTCAGTTCTGACAGGACTTTCTTTGTTTTTCCTTGAAGATGTTTCACTTTTCATCCAAGAAGCTTCTTCAGTTCTGACAGGACTTTTTTGTTTTTCCTTGGAGACATTTCACTTCTCATCCAAGAAGCTTCTTTAGCTCTGAACTGTTCCCACTTGGGAAATTGGACCTGTGATGGACTCATGCCTCACCACTGTAATGTCAAACTTCAAGTCCAAGGATCTTGGGATCTAATGTTTTTCTTTAAAAAAACCTGTTGTAATAGAGAAGATTGAATGAAGTCTTCATGCTTCATATGGCATGCAGTTTAAGGCATGTTACCTCAAGGTCCCCTTTTCCTTGCCTTTCTGCAACATGAATGAAAATTGTAACTTATTTTAAACAGAAGGCTTTCTTTAAAAAATTACAGAATAAAATTATCACTGGGATTATCACCTTTTCAATGTCATTTAAGAGACTTTCAAGCCAAACACCCCAAAGTAAATATTTCAATTGGAAAGGAATCATTTCAGGTCTTCTTGAAGTCACATGAAGTCTGACAAAAAATAATTCTGAGGGTTTCGGAGCTGATTGAGTTGGATCAGAAGAAATGCTAGGTCATTTTAACTTTTTAAGGAAAATTTAAAAAAAACATCAACAACCAGAATTCTAATTGTGCTATTTTAGAGAACTTTGAAGTCTGAAGAGCTTCAAAATTATTCCCGCTGTTATTGTTATTGTATCATTTGTATACTTGGCAGGTTCTAATTTAATCAATGGATTTCTGTCACTAGAAGTTTCAGATCTAAATGCTGATGGATAGAAAACGAAATTTAAAAATGAGGCCATAGGTACCATGCAGCTTATCAGCCTTCATCAACTTTGTCACCAAGTGGTGACATGATCAGAAGAAAGCGGAATATGAAGGACATGAAATGAGCTCAGCCGATCTCATTGTACACATGTTGTGTATCGATAATTAAGGGAATAAAAAATAAATAAATTCATAATTATTTTGGAAAACTTTCCCAGTTCCCCATCTGTCACTCGAGAATATAGTGAACTTGGTAGCCTGTTTATAGTATTTGTGCTAGCAGACACAAACTTCAAATTAAATATAAACCAAAAAGCTGTCCATTTTCTGATAGAAACCTTATGGTGTAGAACTGCAGAAGAGTTGTTGTATTGCATTATACAGTTGAAGAACAGAATAGAATGACAGGATTGGAAGGAGCCTTAAAGGTCTTCTAGTCCAACCCCATGCTGAGGCAGGAAACCATATACCACAAGGTGTGTTTGAGAGTGCTTGGCATCTATAACTTCATTTGAATCTCTTCTTCTTTACATGCAAACACGTTTTCAAGGCACATTTGAAAATGGTGTTATTCAGATGCAAACAATGTTAAAAGTTTCCCCTGTGGTAGGAATAAATAAATTAAACGTTTATTTTTGAAGATTTGCCTTTACCCTGCTAACATTTATAATCCAGCACCCAGTGGAAAGTACGATTTGAAATTGAAATTCAGAGCAGTTTAGTGTGGAAATCTCTACGCTAACAAGTTCAGCTTGCTTCATAAAATGGTCAGGCGAGGGGTAGGGTGTTTTAAATGATCCATTAAAAAGTGACAGGAGTATTCTTGGAATTATTTAAATTGAAATTATTTAAATGAAGAGCCAGGGAGTTGCTACCTCTAATCGGTATGGCAGGCGTTGGAAAACATGTTTGGGAAATGCAATCCCATGGGAATGTAATATGGAAACAGTGCATCTGATCAGTGTTGAGGTGCAGGAGAAGGACTGGGGGAGAGGTGAAAAGAGGCATCAACTTAGAATCACTACATAGCCACAAACAAAGTCCAATCCCCCTTGACTGCCAATGACCTTATCTAACTCTAATCAGGTGCTGACCATTTGTTGAGAAGATTCCTATGCATAAGTTTTTACCAATAAATCATTTTAACTGGGCCTTCATGGGTGGACCCGAGCTTCACGTGCAACAGGAAGCTGAGCACACAAACTATTTTGTTCATAATTCAGGAGGATACCTTTACATGGTTCCACTCTTGTAGAAGAAAGAATAGCAGAACTTGGGATGGAGTGAAAAGAGGCATCAGCCTAGAATCCCTACGTAACCACAAGTGTGCTAAGTCCAACCTCCCTTGAATCCTGTTGGCCCTTTTCTAACTCTAATCAGGTGCTGACCATTCACTGAGAAGTTTTGTGTGCGTGCGCTTTTAGCAATAAATCGGTTGAACCTGTGGACCTGGTCTTTTGTGTCAGTCATGATGTTTTGTATTATTGTAGAGTGCAGGGATGCGATGACTCAGTGGCTAAGATGCTGAGCTTGTTGATCAGAAAGGTCGGCGATTCGAATCCCTAGTGCCGCGTAATGGAGTGAGCTCCTGTTCCTTGTCCCAGCAGCTTCTGCCAACCTAGCAGTTCGAAAGCACGTAAAAAAAATGCAAGTAGAAAAGTAGGGACCCCATTGGTGGGAAGGGAACAGCATTCCGTGCACCTTTGAATCCCACCAGGCTCAAGGTAGACTCAGCCTTCCGTCCTTCCGAGTTTGGTAAAATGAGGACCCAGATTGTTGGGGGGCAAGAGGCTGACTCTGTAAACCATTTAGAGAGGGTGGTAAAAGCACCATGAAGTGGTCTATAAGTCTAAGGGCAATTGCTATTGTAGTGTGAATATCATGTCTTTCTTCATGGCTTGTCTACCCATTGGACATGCAATTAAAAAAAATTGCTGGGATTTTTCCCTTTCCCATTTAAATAATTGTGTAAGCCACCTGAAGTCATCAATTTTCGGAGTCATAGCATGCAAAGGAAGCTCTATTTAGGGGTGGGGTTCTTTATAAAATTCTAATTTAATTCTCGGACTTCCGGTTTGAGCTTCTTCGGCAACAGACCAAAACCTCATCTCTGCGAGGCTTCGATCCGTGCTCGCCGCTGGAGCGCCCCAAGCAGGCTGGTTTTGGGGCTAAACCACCCCTTAGAGGTGGTGAAGAAGGGGGACACTGCCTGCAGGGTTGAGGAGAGCTGCATCTCTCCTCCCCAGCTGGCCATTACTCCCTTTCCCAAAGGCGGTTGTAGCGGTGGTCAGAAATGGCCACCACAAAGAAGAACTCGACCGGAAAAGAATGTGCAGGAGGAAGATAAGAAGAGAAAGTTTTGGTTGACTGGGTCAAACAGCAAAAGCAACAAATAAGGTACCCTGGAATTTAAATTTAATAACATTGTTCCCAAAGAAGATTTTGAAGCTGTGAAGGAGAAAGAGAAGGGAAAGGATTAGGGTTTTTTTTCTTCCCTTCCTTATACTGACAGCTAAGAGACTTAAGCAAGAAATTGAAAAAAATCCACTTTGACATTAATAGGCATCTAAGCTGAAAATAAAAGTCAAAGGGATAATAAAGATTTCTGGATATTTAAAAGTTTTTAAAAGCAGGAAAGGAGAAAAAAAAGGAGTAAAAGGGCAGGATCTGGAAAAATGGAGGAGACTGCCTGGAACTAGGGAATGGAACTGTGGCTAAGAGGAACTTACAGTGAAATTTCAGCAAGATTCCTCAAAGATACATCTTAATTGAAACTTGGTAACAAAATAGTGGAACCCCAGGAGGAGAAAGTGGAAAAAAGAGGCAGAGGGAAACAGCCTTGGATTATTTGGATTGCTTGGTGATTTTTGGTTTTTGCATCTGGATGACTGAGATTAACCGGATGGTTGTTTAAAAGTTTTTAAAATGGTATCACTCTTAGAAGAACTGAAAATGGAACTTAAAAAATGGAGAGAAGATGCACAAGAAGGGAAGGGTTCTTTTGGCTTCCTTGTTATTTCAATTCTTAGAAATGGAGATCTGGAACTATGAGAAGCAACAAGAAACGCTTGCAGAACAAGAAGATTGGGACATCCTGGGTCTTGTGCTGTAATCTCCTGGGTCGTTGGCTGTGTTGTAACATCCTGAGGTTTTGTGGTGTAACCTCCTGAGTTCTGTGATGTGATATCCTGAGCGGGTGGCTGTGATGTGATGTTCTGGGTTTTGGTTTGGCTCCGAGTTTGAGGCCTGGATATGTGTTCATGGCGTGTGTCCATTTGCTTGGTTTGGGGGTTGGGGTGTGTGGCGCTGGTGATGCAGCCATGGTCTGGTTTCTGGATGGTGGTTGTCTTTCGTCTATGGGATGGGTTTGGGTTTGAGTCTGATGAGAGAGAATGGTGGTGGTGTCATGTGTTGTTTTGGGTCCGGTGTTGGTTTTCGTTGGCTCTGACTTGACTTGACTTGACTTGACTTGACTTGACTTGACTTGACTTGACTTGACTTGACTTCACTTCACTTCACTTCACTTCACTTCACTTCACTTCACTTCACTTCACTTGTAAATGGTAGGGGATGAACACAGTCTTTGACTCTCATAAACATTGACTTGACTTGAATGAAAGGGGATGAATAGAATCTTTGACTGTAATAAACATTGATTTGAGTTGACTTGACTTGACTTGAATGGGAGGGGATGAGTAAAGTCTTTGACTCTGACAATATTGATTTGACTTGACTTGACTTGAATGGGAGGACATGAATAGAGAGTCATATCCATTCCTACCTTCCAAAAATGGTGGCTGGATCATACTCTGGTTGGACACCTGGGCAGCATAGATAAGTTCTTTTTTATTGTCCTACTAACAAGGAAATTAAAAAATGAGAGAGCTTCTTGTATATGTCATACCTCTTTGAAGTTCTAGGCGTATGGATTTTTTTTTAAAAAAAAATCCCTCATAAAGAAGCCCAGGGAAATAATTTGCATTTATCTAAAGAACTATTGTTTACACGGAGGTTCTTTTTTCATGAAAGAGTCACTTTCTGGAAGAAGAGAAATAACATTGTGTACATAAAGAATGTGTGCTGATAGGCACTCAGAACAATTACATTTGTAGCAGGAATAAAAAAATTCAATATTCTGGACTTAAAGTCACAATGGTTGTTAGGAATATAAGTCACCTAACAGGTATTTGGGTTGGAAATATATAAACCAGGATAGACATTTTAGTACAATGTCTTTAAGAGATTGCAAAAACTGCAATTTGGGTGTGGTTCTGCAAATGGCCATAAGATGGAGCCAGAAACCTGGGTTGTCTTAGTCTTAGTCTCAGAAGAAGTCTCAGTGAGTCTCTGTTTCCTTCTGTTGGAGAGTATTGCCGTTCCTCCATTTTTCCTAATTGACTGCTATTCCTGGATTTGATGTAAGTCTGTTACTGAACTGTTTTTGACACTGGACTTTGTTATTGAGTTATCCCTGGACTGAAAACTGACTGATTTTACCTGTGAATGACTTTGGACTGTGTTTGAACTTTGCTATTGAAAGTAAAAACCTACATTTACTGTACAGTGTGTCTGTGTGCTGTGTGTGTATTATTCAAACACTACTCTCAAATACGTCTCCCTGTATGCGCTCATTCTCCTAACGGGGAATTACCTCAACAATGGTGTTCCAGGGTCAAGTTTATAAATATCCGTAGGGTGGTACAAGGCAATAGAATGAAATTTGCAACTGCCAAAATTAAAATTATTTTTCTTAATCAAATGTTGTTTTCTTTGTTTTCTTATTTTGTAACTTTTCCAATAGGAGAGTTTTGAAGTTGGTAGAAAATGATGCATACAACCTGTATAGATTTATCTTGCATTTTAAAATCTAATAGAAGTCTTCTGGGGCTATGAAAGGTATGCATAAAAGAAAAAAGAAAAAAAATCAGGTTAGCAGTGATAGTTTAAAGAGTTAATTGCTAAACCACCTAAATGTCATTTTATGCAGCATAATCCATCATATTTCAGAGAGTTGGGTGATGGATTAATAAACACTGTAAATTTTACACGCAAACAAAATATTTATAATAAATGGACTGCAGGCTAAACAGCCCTTGCATTAAATTAATATAAGCAGTATTCAGGATGGAGAAGCAGAAGGACTACAAAATCATGGTAGCATGGATCTTACTGTCCAGGAAGTCATAGTCATTTTTTTATTTGAAAATGTCTTATTGTGGTTTATTTTCCTTTAATTATAATCCCCATCTCACAAGCCAAAGGAAATGTATCTTTAATGTCTCCAAAGCAGCTACATGATGTGAGAAAGCTGAGAAATCTTCAGTTTGTTCTCGTTACTCTTTTGTCCCTAAAGGGAAACTAGTTAGAAGGAAAATCCATGAAACATATACAGATACAGGTGTGTCATATGGGAGAAGAAAGAAAGAAAGAAAGAAAGAAAGAAAGAAAGAAAGAAAGAAAGAAAGAAAGAAAGAAAGAAAAGGAGGGAGGAAGAAGGGAGGAAGGAGAGAAGGGAAGAAAAAGAAGAACAGAAGGAAGGAGGTTGGAGAGAAGGAAGGAGAGAGGGAGGGAAATAAAGGAATGAAGGGAGAGGTGGAGGGGAGAAGAAAGAGAGTAAGGAAGAAAGAGGGAAGGAGGAGAGAAGGAAGAGATGAAGGAAGGAAGGAGGGAAGAAGGGGGGAGGGAAGGAAGAAAAGGAAGGATTGAAGGAAAGGAAGGAAGGAAAGGAAGGATGGAAGGAAGGAAAGGAAGGAAGGAAGGCTTTTCCTTCTCCAATAATCCACCATGAATGTCCTTAGCTTATTAGTGGTGAAATGACAGATTTGGTTACAGAAACCTTTTATTAGTGTTTTACATGGACTGTTTATTTAAAAAGCTCCTCATTCCTTGCCAAACAGAATGAGTGTCTTCCCTGCAAAATCTGGCTTGCTTCTTTTTTTTTCTCCTCCAATTTCCAAAGAAGCACAAGAAGACAATAGACCAAGAGAAAGAAGTTTTTCCTGCTTTGGTGGTAGAACCACAGAGATGTCTCCCTTTACTGGGCCAATCCAAAGGAGAAAAGTCAATCTCTCAACTAAGTGGGTAACCTACCGTAGTATTCCAGAGGCTACCTCATCATAGCTCAGTCATTGCAGTGAGATCTCCATAATCCTGTCTTAGGCTTCTGGCAAGAGGAGTAACTGCATTCTCTTCATTGATGATGTAAAGCTATTCAACACCACAGACAATACTGCTACCCTTCAAAAAGTCCTCGACTATGTATCAGAATGGTCAAACAAATGGCAGCTTCAAATCTCAACAAATAAATGCTCTGTCTTATGTATTGGCAAAAAAAAAAATCAGAAAATAAAATACAAGCTGAATAGTCAAGACCTTGTTGATGATCCAAACTCTGTCAAGGACCTTGGAGTTCTCATCTCTAATGATCTAAGTGCTAGAGCCCACTATAACTACATAGCCCAAAAGGCATTAAGAGTTGTTAACCTAATCTTAAGTAGCTTTTTCTCTGGTAATATCACACTACTAACGAGAGCATACAAAACATTTGCTAGACCAGGGACTTCCGGTTTGCGAGGCTTCGGCACCGGCAGGGATTTGCGATCCAGCACGATCCCTGCCGAGCTCACTGCCAAGGTTCCCCCGATCCGTTTGGATCTGGGGGATATAGCTGCCCTGCAGGGGCAGCTGAAGACAGGGGGGATCTGGAAGTGGGGTAAGGGGTGTCGCAGATCCCCTCCCCCACCAGCAAAACCCCCTTTTCCCGAGGCGGAGGAGCGGCGGTCAGCAATGGCCGCCATGAAGAAACCTGCAAACGGATAAGATTGTGCAGGAGGAAGAAAATCGGGGAAATCGTGAGAGTTGTTTCTGGACCGGGATAAAGTTGCCAAGGGATAAGAAAGTTTCCTGGGGCTTGAAAATTGCTACGGAGAAGTTGCTACATTGTTTCCAGAGAGAGTTACAAGCGGCGCACAGAATTCTAAAAGGGAAAGTTTTTTTTTTCCTTCACTCTCCTTCCTAACGTGACAGCGGATGGAACAACAAGAGAAATCTGAAAATCTAGGTAATTAAATACTGAAGAGATAAGGATTTCTGAATGATCTTTTTTAAAAAAGACTTTAAAAAATTTTTTTTTTGCTGTGAGTGGGAAGGGAGAGGGAAAAATTGGATTAGAATTTGAAAATAAGGAGAAGACTGCCTGGATTTTTAAAGAGCTATAAATACTAACAAGGCTTCAGAAAGATATATATTAAATGGAACTTTGTGATCAAACTCCAATCCCAGAAAGAGAAAGTGAAGGAGAAAGTGCTTAAAAGAATTAACCTACTTGGATTGCTTGGTGATTTTACCACTTTTGAGAATTATTTTTGATTAAAAGCACTTGGGTGGTTGCTTGGGAAAACTTTTTCTCTTTATAATGGCATTACTTGTGGACAGATTGAAACTTTTATATCAAAAATATGAAAAAGAAAAGCAAGAAGGGAAGGACGTTTTTGATACTCTTTTTCAGTATTTAGAAATGGCGGTCTACACTTATGTAAAATTGAATGGACAACAGGATGACTGGGACAAAGAAGAAGCCATCTTTGATGAACAAGTGACTTTGGCTGGGGAAGGAAAGGAGAAAGAGAAAAAGGGAAAAGAGACTTTAAGATCTATAAAAGCAATCAAAAAAGAGAAAAACAAGATGAAAAAGAGATATTATGTTAGAAGACAACAGAAAGGAGGAAAGCAGAGAAAAAGGGAGATGGAGAGGCAAAGGGGTAAAGAGGACAGAGAGAAGAATAAGCATGGGAGAAAGGGGACGAGAAGCCTCAATAGTAGAGAGCAAGATGTAAAGAAACAAAAGTTTTTTAGAGATAATGGGTAAACTTTATTGATAAAGGGATTCTAAAGGTACATAAGATTGTTTTTTATATTTGTATTTAGAAATAATTTTAGAAAGTTGGAAATAATGTGTAATTTAAAGTGTGATAAAATGTTTAATATAACTTAGTGAAACTTGTCTTAAGAAAAGGGGAACATTTCATGAAATAAGGATTTGAAATATGATGTGTGGGGGGGATAATTGTGGAAAATATAAGTATTCCCAAAAGGCATGTTATTTAATTGAAATGGATAAAATGGTTAAGATATAAAGGAGTTGGAGAGAAAGATACAAATGAATGTCAATATTAATTAGATTGTGTGATTTCAGTGGAATTTTTTTTTTTTTTGAAAGGAGAGATTTGAAGTAGGAGAAGCAGGAATACCTTAATGAAATAATGATTTAAAATATGTGATGTGGGGTGGAATAATTATGGAAAGTAGGTGCTCCCACAAAAGTATGTTAATTAATTGAAAAGTAATGTGCTAAGTGTTTATGATATAAAAGAATATGAATATTAATGAATAGATTAGTATTGGTATTGATAATATTGTATAATTTTAGAATGTACCAAACAGAATCCCAATGTAAGTTAGGTATTTTATATTAAGTATTATAAATGTAGGGGAAAGAGGTAAAGGCGTCATACTCCAATTAGTGTACAGGAGAAGCTTTTTTTTAAAAAAGAAGAAAGATAAATCGATAGCTGGAAATAAACAGACAAAGAATAATAAATATTATGATTTGAATTGAGATGAGATAAATAAAATAAAATTAAGAGAATCTAAGAGAGAGAAGAAGCTATATAAAAAATTGAAAATGGTATTAAGATATGGAATGGCATATAAAATGAATATGAATTTGAGTTGGTGTCTGTACAAAGAGTTTTGACCCGGGATTAAGCAACTTTCAGAAAAGATGTTTTTTTTTTTAATGTTTATATGTTTTGTGTTCTTATGTGTTTATGTTTGAATGAGCTAATAAAACCTTGGAGAAAGGTTAGAAAAGGACAATGGAGAGAAAGATAGAAGAAAATAAAGCAAGTTAGAAAGGGAAAATATGTGATTGTAAGGAAATGTGTTAATGTTGTAAAACTTTCAAATATTTTTTAGAAATTTTTAGAAAAAAGGTTTTATGTTTATTTTGTATGTTTTGTATGCTTTTAAAAATTAATAAAATTTGTTTAAAAAAAACAACATTTGCTAGACCAATACTTGAATACAGCTCATCAGTCTGGAACCCGCATTACGTATCTGATATTAACACAGTTGAGAAAGTACAGAAATATTTCACAAGAAGAGTTCTCCACTCCTCTACTCGTTGCAGAATACCTTATGCCACCAGACTTGAAATTCTAGACCTAGAAAATCTAGAACTATGCCGCCTTTGGTCCGATCTAAGTATAGTATATAAAATTATACATTGCAATGTCCTACCTGTCAATGAATACTTCAGCTTCAACCATAACAACACAAGAGCAAACAATAGATACAAACTCAAGGTTAATCGCACCAAACTTGATTGCAGGAAATACGACTTCAGCAACAGAATGGTCAATGTCTGGAATGTCTGACTTTGTGGTTTCTTCCCCAAACCCCAAAAACTTTAACCTTAGGCTGTCTACTATTGACCTCACCCCTTTCCTAAGCGGTCTGTAGGGGCGTGCATAAGCGCACCAACGTGCCTTCCATCCCTGTCCTATTGTTTCTTGTTTCTTTTTTATTTTTCTTATATGTATCCATTTCATATATCTATAACTATGTTTATACTTATTCCTGTTATTTTATAATTGCTTGACAAAATAAATAAATAAATAAAATAAACAAAACAAACAAACAAACAAACAAACAAACAAACAAACAAATAATAAGACATTTGGGTGCATAAAAGCCTCAGCAAATCCTCTGGGCTTGCATGATTCTAAGGTTACTTTCAGCAGAATCTAACCAACACAGAAATGCTCAGAGTTTAAGAAATGAAGATGAAGGCCACAATTTAGATGCCAGAGGCTGAAAAGCCATTGCAGAGGCAGTTGTGGTGGGCAGGTCAGGAGAAGGTAGAGGGCAAGATTGCAGCTGACTACATTTGAACATCCGAGTCCCCCACCCTTTTTTTTTTTTAATCCAGAAAGCTTTTCAGCCCTCAGCCATGCCTGTTGGTGCTGGTTGAACCTGGATGCAGAGTTAACTTATTCTGTTCTGTTCTGAAGGAGGAAGAAATAAATAAATAAATAAAGAAAGAAAGAAAGAAAGAAAGAAAGAAAGAAAGAAAGAAAGAAAGAAAGAAAGAAAGGAAAGGAAGGAAGGAAGGAAGGAAGGAAGGAAGGAAGGAAGGAAGGAAAGAAAGAAAGAAAGAAAGAAAGAAAGAAAGAAAGAAAGAAAGAAAGAAAGAAAGAAAGAAAGAAAGAAAGGGAGAGGAGAAAGAGAGGGAGAGAGAGTAAGAAAGAAAAGAAGGAAGCAAGAAAGGAGGGAGGGAGGGAGGGAGGGAGGAAGACTTCTCCTACAATAATCCACCATGAATGCTCTTACTTGATATAATTTATCCCTGTTTTGTAATCATCACCATCCAATTGAAGATAGCCAGAAGATTATGTCATTTCCATCATGTCAGTACACATTAGTGTAAGTTTGGAAAGTGATACAAAGGGTCAAGCTTAAGAACATTGTAGTGAAAGAAAATTAATGGTCAATCTTGGCATACAATCCATTTCTAAAAACATTAACTTGGTTTATTAAGTATTCTACACATTAATACCTTCCCATTCCCATGCTTAGCAGATCTGAGTAACAGTGAAGAACTTTAATGAAAGTCAGATATGTGAAGGCCTGGGAAATTAGTCTGTCTCACCCTATAAATTGCAATGCTCCACTATTAAGACCATAAGAGTAATTCACACCACACTATAATCAAGTGCATATGGACTCTCAACTCTGTATTGATAGTTATGGGAAGCTGTAATTGTTCAAATATCACACCTTTAGCATCCATTATTTCAGCCTGGAGAGGTAAGGAGGTTGCTAAACTACTGAAATATCAACAGTTGTAGACACATACACATACAAAATCTTAGGAAACTCAAGAGGACAGTATTATTCAATTCAAAAGTATACCAGAAGAGTTTGCAAATTCAGCAAGAAGCAAGAGAACAGAACAGAACAGAACAGAAAATATCGGGTGGGATGAAATAGAGTAGAGTAGAGTAGAATGAAGAGTAGAATAGAGGAGAGGAGAGGAGAGAAGAGAAGAGAAGAGGAAGAGAAGAGAAAGGACAATTCTAGCTATAGTTCGTCATCCAGATTTGTAATTTTCTCCATGGTAGGTCATTTTACACTCTGTTGCAATACAGTCTGCCTCTCTGTTTGGTTAATGTTGTGAAAAAAAAATGCCACTGAAACAAAAAAATGAACAGTAAAGGGATTAATTCAGGAATTCAGAATTAAACACTCCAGAACCATGTATTTGAACAGAATATACAAAAGCTGTCCCTCTATTTTTGCAAATGTCCAAAAGCTAGCTATATATACGGTGTGTATATATACATATTGAATCTATTCCAACTGTCTAGCAATCTCAAATGTTATATTTGGGACATCTATCTGCAAAAAAACGGATATATGATATTTGCAAAGAGGATGCCCATTACTGTTGGACATGTGTTATTGGTGTCTGCCGTAGACTTACTTACACATAATATTCTTCATTCTGAGACAGAGGATCATTCAGATCAGGACGGTTATTGCGGGTCCCACTTGAACAGTTTAAGTCTCTCTCCTGGTGGATCCAGAAGAAATATTTGGAAGCCCGGTGGCTTGTTGTGAGAATATTTGCAGATACACATACTTGCAGGAATGGAAAATCAGAAGCATTTACATCTGAGAATAATTCTTTCTTTAGCAATTGATTTAATTTACCTTCTGAGTCCTTGATGAATTTTCAACAGAACACGTGGATTCGAGGAAGATTGTCAGTAAGGGTCCCGTCCTTGGTGTAGGGGGTGAAATCCTACTCCAATTTAATAGTTCCAAATTCACAGCAGAATGTGTCCTCCTCCAGGTGCAAACTTTGGTGCAATTAGTGGTTTGGGAAGGACCTTTTCCATACCCCATAGTCACTGATAAAGTTTGTTTGTTTGTTTGTTTGTCAAACATGTACAAGATAGCAGGTATAAGTATAAAAGTATGAAAAATGGTTATAAGTAACTTTTTTCAATGCCATCGTAACTTAGAACGGTCATTAAATGAACTGTTGTAAGTCAAGGACTACCTAACCCTAACTCTATTTTAAATATACTTATTTTCAAACAGAGCACTATAGATTTGGTTCTGTATTTATTTATTTATTTTTTGCGCGAAGCAAATGCAAATGGACTGAGCACCAAGGACCCCACAGTATTTTCCCTCCTCTTCTTCTTCCTCCTCCTCCTCTTCTTCCTCCTCTTCCTCCTCCTCCTCTCCTCCTCCTCTCCTCCTCTTCCTCTTCCTTCTCCTCCTCTTCCTCTTCCCAATAACGGGGGAGAGAAAAGAAAACAATAAGAAGGAGAGGCGATAATTCTGCAGCCGTACAACAGGAGGGAATAACACTTAGACCGAAGACAATGCTGTGAGGATTAGCTGTCTTGCAGGGGGAGGGCAGGAGGGAAAGAAATGTCCCAGGATCTGGTTGTTTTGGCATTCGGTGTCCCGTAACGGCATCCTGAGGGCATTTGGTGTTGAAATGCCTTTGATGCAGCTAAAACCCAAGATGCCAACTATTGCTATCGTCAAGACAAATACATTGCGGTGGATTTGCTAAAATTTGAAACTGGCCTGTCCAGCTGGGCTTTGGGTTTCTCTCTCTCTCCCCCTCTCTTTCCCTCTCTCTCTCTGTCTCTCACTTTCTCAGATGTAACCCCCCAAAAAAAACCCTGTCCACATTCTGGATGGACAGATGGTTGTCTTGGACTCGCCAACCAGCTTGAGTAACAGCCTTGTTTGCTCCACGCAACTCTTCATAACGCTACTGGCATCGCGCGGAACAAGCCATAAATAATGCACCAGCATAAAAACCTCAAGAGTTTTGCAAACTGTAAAATACGAGAGCTCTGTGAAGTCCAAATGGGAATTCTGACAGTGTTATTGTTGTTGTTGTTGTTGTTGTTGTTGTTGTTGTTGTTGTTGGTGTTGGTGTTGGTGTTGGTGTTATTGTTATTGTTGTTATTGTTATTGTTGTTATTGTTGTTATCGTTGTTGTCGTTGTTGTCGTTGTTGTCATTGTTATTGTTGTTATTGTTGTTATTATTATTATTATTATTATTATTATTATTATTATTATTATTATTATTATTATTATTATTATTATTATTATTTTAAAAAGTGTTGTGAAAGAAACGAATATGCAGTCTCAAATTCTATCATATTACCTTACCAATAAATTTTTAGAAACCAATAAATAGGCCAGGGATCAACTTATTAACATGAGAAGCATTTTGTTTCAATTTTTTTAAAGTCCCAAATTAAAAAAAAAACAATGAGGCTCAGTTGTGGTTTTAAGGTGAGGAATTCATACATCGGTTCTTCATTCTGGATATCATCCTGTGCACCATGATCAGACTTTGGCCCAATGAGAGATATAAGATGAAACTACAGTACTTTTCAGTCAGGGCTGGACTGCTGGGGGTTCGCAGGGGTTTCAGAGAGCCCCTAGCTAAGATTATGCGCAGTTTGCAGAACCCCCGAATCCCACTCCTGGTTGGTCCTGCCCACTCTGCCCCTCCCCTCCAGGAGTCCCCACGCAGCCCATTTTGGATGTAGGTAAGGGCAGGGCCAGCATGGAGGATCCGGGAGGGCGAAAAATGGGCCTCCCAGAAGTTTGGGAAGGCCAGAAATAGGCCCGTTTCCAGCTTCTGGAGAGCCTCCGGAGCTCGGGGAGGGCAAAAACGCACCCCTGTCAGAGTGCAGGAGGATGATTAGGCCACGCCCACCATGGCCACGCCTACCCAGCAACCTGTCAACTTATAAAATAACTCTATGGTCTTTTAGAATTGCCAACAGAAAGGGAGGAGGGAGCAATGCAACAGCTTGCAAACTGAAAGTGCATTCCATAAATAGTTTTCAAAGATAGTAACTAGGTGACTGAAGTTTCTGCCGCACAAAATTCTAACTGGAGAGCATGATTGATGACTCTGGGCTATGGATGTGTCCCATTGGAGAATATGAATTAGGATACACCCAGGGGGTGGGTGGAAAACCAGGGTCAAGGGTGACAAGGAATGATGTGTCTCAGAGTCGGCTGCACCCAGGCAGTGCTGGCATGTTAACTCCCAATAAATCCTTTTGGAGTTTTGGAAGTGTGACTCGAGACTCATGATTTAAATGGGGTTAAGTGCCAGAATCCTGACACAACCAGGCAGAGAACCCTTTGCTAAAATCCTTGAACCCCACCCCTGCTCCCAGTACTTTCTCCATCAGAATCAGGAGAGAGCTGGAAGGGACCTTGGAGGACTTCTTAGTCCAACCTCCTGCTCAAGCAGACCATTTAGACTGGTGGCTGTCCAGTCTCTTCTTAAAGATCTCCAAGGATGGAGCGCCCACAGCAGAAGAACAAAAGAATACCAGAGTCTGAAGGGACCTTGGAGGTCATCTAGTCCAATGTACACCATTTCAAATAGGTGGCTGTCTCTTCTTGAAAACCTCCAGTGTTGGAGCACCCACAACTTCTGAATGCGACTTCTGTTCCACTGGTTGATTGTCCTCACAGTGCTAGGAAGTTTCTCCTTAATTCCAGGTTGCTTCTCTCCTTGATGAATTCCCATCCATTGAATAAGAATAGAGCTGGAAGGAACCTTGGAGGTCTTCTAGTCCAGCCCCCTGCTGAAGCAGGAAGCCCTCTACCATTTCAGATAAGTGTCCAGTCTCTTCTTAAAAACCTCCAGTGATGGAGTGCCCATGATTTTGGGTGGCAAGCTGTTCCACTGGTTAGTTGTCCTCACCGTTATGAAGTTTTTCCTTAATTCCAGGTTGCTTCTCTCCCTGATGGGTTTCCATCCATGGTTTCTTGTCTTGCCTTCAAGTGCTTTGGAGAATAGCTTGACTCCATCTTCTTTGTGGCAGCCTCTCAAATACTGGAAGACTGTTCTCATATCACCCCGTAGTCCTTCTTTTCTCTTTTCTCCTTTAAATCCGTTGGCGACGGGGGGGAATAACACCATTAATCCCACACTGTTCCTTGGGTTCCTCTGTTAGGTGGCCCTTCCAGTATTTATTGTTGGCATGTTTATGTTAGGGAGAGCCCTGATTCAGCAAACTTGGTGCATAATGATCCTCGTTTCACTGTGGTACTGTAAGTGGGGAAAGCCAAGCGCACATGAATATGTAATGTGCTCCTCCAGTTTCATAGCCTCATAATGCATTATACTGGGGAGCTTCGGAGAGGCAGTTATTCCAACTCTACTGCAGGCTCTGATTTAGAAGTGCCAATAACAATAAAGCAATGGCAATGCAAAAGCATCTCAGCTGACCAAACCAATCTCTCTTACCACGCACCTGCCATATATTTCTTTAGCCTGTGTTAATTAAGTCTGTATTTTAATTAATATATCATCAGCACATGGAGATTCAATTAAACAGGGAGAGCATCCAGAAGCCTCATAGAGCAACAACGGTGGTTTGGTATTCTGGTTTAATTCCTCGTCATGATTTCATTCTGAGCTGGAGTTCAGCATCCCACTGATATTGGCAAATGCCATGCTTCATTTTAGCAGCTATTATGAACCTCCAGCCCTGGAAACTTCAAAACTATATCTATATATCTATATATCTATATATCTATATATCTATATCTATATCTATATCTATATCTATATCTATATCTATATCTATATCTATATCTATATCTATATCTATATCTATATCTATATCTATATCTATATCTATATCTATATCTATATCTATGGCATTCAGCTCTGTTCGGGTATTTTCCCACGTCATTGTAGTTGTGCTTTTAAAGTTGTAGCAACGTTTCGGCAGAATCTCATATGCCATCATCAGGCTTCTGTGTAGTGTTCACCAGGTGAACACTACACAGAAGCCTGATGATGGCATATGAGATTCTGCCGAAACGTTGCTACAACTTTAAAAGCACAACTACAATGACGTGGGAAAATACCCGAACAGAGCTGAATGCCATACATGTAAGTACCCGCGAAAACTTAAGAAAACATCTATATCTATATCTATATCTATATCTATATCTATATCTATATCTATATCTATATCTATATCTATATCTATATCTATACCTATACCTATACCTATACCTATATCTATATCTATATCTATATCTATATCTATATCTATATCTATTTGTTTTCGTAGATTTTCACGGGTACGGGTATGCAGGTCTTGGCATGTTCAGGTCTTTTCCCGTGTAAGATTGAGAGTATCTTGTCGACGTTTCTATGAGGTCCCACTCGCCATCTTCAGGCTGGTGCTTTCAGCTTCGTGCTTGTGCGAGCAAAGCATGATCGGAGCTGCCGTCTCTCTATAAATACTCTCTATAAATACTTCGCACAAGCACGAAGCCAAAAGCACCAGCCTGAAGATGGCGAGTGGGACCTTGTCAAAATGTCACCAAGGTACTCTCAATCTTACACGGGAAAAGACCCGAACACGCCAAGACCTGCATCTATATCTATCTGTCTGTCTATCTATCTATCTATCTATCTATCTATCTATCTATCTATCTATCTATCCATTATCTATCTATCTATCTATCTATCTATCCATTATCTATCTATCTATCTATCTATCTATCCATCCATCCATTATCTATCTATCTATCTATCTATCTATCCATCCAATCTATCTATCTATCTATCTATCTATCTATCTATCTATCTATCTATCCATCCATCCATCCATTATCTATCTATCATCTATCTATCTATCTATCTATCTATCTATCTTATCTATCTATCTATCTATCTATCCATCCATCCATCCATCTATCTATCTATCTATCTATCTATCTATCTATCTATCCATCCATCCATCTATCTATCTATCTATCTATCTATCTATCTATCCATCCATCCATCTATCTATCTATCTATCTATCTATCTATCTATCTATCTATCTATCTATCTATCTATCTATCTATCTATCTATCTATCTATCTATCTATCTATCTATCTATCTATCTATTATCTATCTATCTATCTATCTATCTATCTATCAAAGCAAAATACCATTCACGCGTCATTACAAAATCTCCAGAACCGTAAAGCTTACAAACTTGAAATTTGGCCTTTCCTCTTGGCTTCTAGGGGCTCACTAAGAAAGGATTTTTCCAAATAACCATCAGAGCATTAGAATTTCCTACATTATTATTATTAACACGCTCTGATGCTAAGGAGTTCTACTCCCCCTCCCCACCTGAAAAGAAATCTCTTCCAAATGCAAAACACAAGCAGAGGAGAGGAGTTTCAGTTTCAGTCTTAGTTTCACATCACCAAGCAGCTTTAGTACAGAACAGTTGAGCTAAGCCACGGCCAGGCTCCTTGCTGTTTCTTTCTTGCTCACACAGCAAATACTATTTCAGTTCTTAAACAGCCCTCAACTCTTTCACACACTGACAGGACAGTAGCCAGATGAAAACCGATGGATGCTGGTAGGCAGCAGCAGAATTCCCCCCCCCCTTATTTTCCTCCCCAAAAACTAAGTCTGTTAGATCTGGAGGAGTGGGCGCAAGGAACGGAGACGAGGCATCGAATAGTGACTCAACTCTTTATTAGTGACTTCAGAAAAGGAACGGGGCGCTTGGGCAGCAGCAGCTCCTTTTATAGAGCTGGCTGCTGTCACAATGTCCAATGATTTAAGTTTGCCGCGCTGGAAGCGTCCAATCAGCGGCGACCCGCTGTCAGCCAATCAGACTAGTCAGAGACGACCGATCACGATCTGCTAACTGCGGGCCAATCAGAAGTGCAGGATTACGAGCCTGCTGTGGAAGTAAAACTATTAGGATTCCAAACCAATGCGTTTGCTTAGTTCGTAACAAAGCCCACATAGTTTTGTAGTGAAGCACAGGTATAGAGCTACTTTTTATTAAATGTTAGCTGGGTAGAGCTTTCCAAAATACTATCGAGCTTTCCAACTGGGCTTTATTGACTCCTGCAAACATTTTCTATTTGTTTCTGTTACACCTCCCCAGTTTTTAGCGAGTGTGCACGTCTGTCGTTACACCTCCACGCACTAATGAACATGTTAGATCCTTCGATCCATGTGGAAACTTGGGCTGCTGTGCAGTATTTACAGCTCTGCTTTATTCCCTAGTTTATATATCAAAGTGTCAATGTATCTCCCGGCCCAGTAACAGAACGGGGGGGAAGGAAAGAGACAGGGAGGTGAAGGTTACAACAACACCCCAGCTAGTAAATCAAGTTACTTGCTCTGGAGCCATAAGATATTGACAAGGAGGCCTAGAGAGATGGCCATTTTAACTGGCAGCATAATGCGAGATAAATGGTGAGGGGAATGCTTTCAGGATTCGGTACTTTAAAATCCCTTTGGTTGATAATTGTCCCAATAGTTACAAGACAAGAAGAATGCGTTTCGATGCAGCCAGACCAGAGTGTAAAATATAACACTGTACTAGGAAGAAGCCCTCAAAGGCAGGAGAAGATGCAATGGATGGAAACTAATTAAGGAGAGAAGCAACTTAGAACTAAGGAGGAATTTCCTGACAGTGAGTTGTAAATGCTCCAACATTGGAAGTTTTTAAGAAGAGATTGGACAATCACTTGTCTGGAGCAGCATAGGATTTCCTGCCTCAGTAAGGGGTTGGACTAGAAGACCTCCAAGGTCCTTTCCAGCTCTATTCTGATTGAATACAAGGATTGGTGGATTCTGCTTCACTGAATCTGTCAGGCACAGGTTTGACCTCCAACTATCTCTGATATTTTAGTTTGGATTTATGGACTGAGTATGGTTCAAGATCTTCACTATCCCTTCCCAACTCTGACCTGAAGGACATGCGGCCTATTTTTAGTTTTCTCCTTCTGTCTTTTTTCTTTAAAGAGAAAGAGAAGGGGAGAGAGAGATGATAGAGAAGGATAGGCGATAAATATAAATCGAGAGATGATAGAGATGATAGATAGATAAAGGTAGATAGAGATAGATAGGTATGATATGATTGACAGATGATAGATAATAGATAGATTGATGGATAGATAGATAGATATAGATATATGATAGATAATAGAAATAGATAGATATAGATACCTACTAGATAATAGAAAGATATAGATAGATGGATAGATAGATAGATAGATAGATAGATAGATAGAAAGATATAGATAGATAGATAGATAGATAGATAGATAGATAGATAGATAGATAGATAGATAGATAGATAGATAGATATGATAGATATGATAGATAATAGAAAGATAGATATAGATACATAATAGATAATAGAATGATATATATAGATATAGATAGATAGATAGATAGATAGATAGATAGATATAGATAATAGAAAGATAGATAGATATAAATACATAATAGATAATAGGAAGATATAGATGGATAGATAGATAGATAGATAGATAGATAGATAGATAGATAGATAGATAGATAGATAGATAGATAGATAGATAGATAATGGATGGATGCAAGGGTGGGATTCTACCAATTCACACCTATTCGCTAGAACCGGTTGTTAACATTCTAAGCAGTTTGGAGAACCGGTTGTTAGAAGAAATTACTGGCCTAATCCTGTAAGGAAGGCAGGAAGGAAACATTCTGGTGTTGCTTACAGAAACTGCCTCTCTGTTAACCCTTATTACATTCTTGGCAAGACTAGACTTCCTGTCTCAGGAACGTCTCTGGAGTTTTTTTCCCCTCCTTTGCTGGTACTTTGCTTGTGTGGAGTGACCATTCAAAGTTACAATGGCACTGAAAAAAGTGATTTATGACCATTTTTCACACTTATGACTGTTGCAGCATCCCCACAGTCATGAAAGGACAGGCGAGGAGATGCGTGCCTCGATGTGAGTGATATTGAGTTGGTCATGCCCAGCCAATAACATGACCACCAAGCCACGCCCACCAACTAAGCCACACCCACAGAACCAGTTGTTAAAAAATGTGAATCCCACCCTGGATGGATGGGTGGGTATGTAGGTAGGTAGATAGATAGATATAGATAGATAGATATAGATACATAATAAATACCGTATTTTCCGGACTATAAGCCACTACTTTTTTCCCACGCTTTGAACCCTGCGGCTTGTACAACAATGCAGCTTATCTATAGATTTTTCTTCACTAACTGCCATCAGGGGGCGCAAAAACGTGACAGACGCAAGAGGTCAATGCAAAGAAGAAGATGCTAATGGTAGTTTTTGGCGCACTCGACGCAAGCAGCACAACACGCACGAACGCAAAGTATTTTTCATACTCTCATCATGGAAAGTACATGAAGAAAAGCGTATGATGCAGCTTTTAAGTTGAAAGCAATCGATCTGTCTATCCAGGAAGGAAATACAGCTGCTGCACGTAACCTCGGCATTAATGAATCAATGGTGAGATGTTGGAGACGTCTGGCCGCATGCGAAAAGCATTCTTCTCTTTCTGTGTAAATATCTCATTTCACAATGTATATATCTGCGGCTTATAGTCTTGTGCGGCTAATATATGTAAAAATATTTTTTTCTTTTAAAATTTAGTGGGTGTGGCTTATATTCTGATGCGCTCTATAGTCCGGAAAATACGGTAATAGAAAGAGATAGATAGATTGATAGAGATAGATGATAGATAGATGATAGATAATAGATAATAGATAATAAATAATAGATAATAGATAGATAGATAGATAGATAGATAGATAGATAGATAGATAGATAGATAGATAGATAGAAAGAAAGAAAGAAAGAAAGAAAGAAAGAAAGAAAGAAAGAAAGAAAGAAAGAAAGAAAGAAAGAAAGAAAGAAAGAAAGAAAGAAAGAAAGAAAGAAAAAGAAAAGAAAGAAAGAAAGAAAATGAAACAATGGCCATTTATAGAACAACCTAAGAGCACTAAATGGTAATTTTATTTTCATTGTGTTTTGTCCTTGACATGGCGCCTGCCTTCTCTTAAAAGTGAACTCATAAACAATAGAATGACTTCGACCACCTGATTTCTGTTCCTAAAGCCAGTTAATTCATTTCTTCTGGTAACTTTCCTACTTTCAGAATAAACAAACCCTCCTTTGTTTTATTTAACCACTGTTGCCAGTTATATGGGCCCTTCAGAAGCAGGCTCTTGTGGATCCAAGCGCATTGTTTTTAACTCCCTGCTACACCTCAACAGCCCAAATACACATGGGCTTCAGGTTGTCAAAAATGCCTGTCCTATTAGGGTGGTTGAAGCATTCCCCTTCACCCCTCCAGCGAAGAAAATGGATACCTTGTCAAGATAGTTTGCTGCAAAAATCTATAAAAATTTTCCCTCCCTTAGGCATAGAATCAAAATCACATGAAGTATCGGTACCGCTTGATAAAGCCTTAGTAAGGCCACACCTGGAATGCTGCATCCCGTTTTGGTCACCACATTGCAAAAAAGATGTTGAGACTTTGGAAAAAGTAAAGAGAAGAGCAACTAAGATGACGAAAGACCGAGAGATGAAAACATATGAAGATCATTTGAAGTGTTAGTGCTGCTTCACAATGCCTTGGTAAAATTAGCACACTTGGAATATTTCATTCAGTTTTGGTTATCACAATATGAAAAGATAGTAACTCTAGAAAGAGAAGAGCAACAAAGGAGATTGGAAAAAGTGCAGAGAAGAGCAACTAGGATGATCAAGGGCCTAAAACATATAAAGAGCGATTGCAGGAACTGGATATGTCTAGTTTAATGAAGAGAAGATCTAGGGGTGACATGATAGCAGTCTTATAGTATTTGAGGGGCTGCCCCAAAGAAGAGGGGGGTCAACTTATTTTCCTTTTTTAAAATATAAATTTTATTAAATTTTACACTTTTGAAAACAAATCACATTTACAATTTTTGCAGTAATTTGTGGCATCAACTTTTCCGCATTCATTTACTATTTATTCTTATTTTCCAAAGCCCCTGAAAGCAGGACAAGAAACAATGGATGGAAACTAATCTAGGAGAGAAGCAACCTGGAATTAAGGAGAAACTTCCTCACACTGAGAACAATCAACCAGTGGAACAGCTTGCCACCACAAGTTGTAGATGCTCCATCATTGCAGATTTTTAAGAAAAGACTGGACAGCCACATGTCTGAAATGATATAAGATCTCCTGTTTGAGTAAGGGATAGAATCAAAACCACGTGTGGTATTAGTACTGCTTTATAAAGCCTTAGTAAGGCCACACCTGGAATGCTGCATCCCGTTTTGGTCACCACATTACAAATAAGATGTTGAGTGCAAAGAAGAGCAACTAAGACGATTAAAGGCCTGGAGACAAAAACAAACAAACATGAAGAACGGTTACAGGGATTGGATTTGGCTACTCTGGAATATTCCCTTTGCTGAAAAACCCATTGTCTGAGAACATGCTTTCTGTTTTACATGGGAGAACATGCTTTATAATGTACATGTGTGGTTACATACCTTTGGCTCACAAATGATATATTTTTTTCCCCACTCAGTCCTGTCTGATAATAACATCCCTGGGATTTTAGCAGAGAATTAAAAAAAAAGGAGTGGAAATTTCTGCAGGCAAAGCAAAGGCACCTAAATCATGGCAACAACTTTTGAAAACTTTCCTATTATTTCTTGTTATCTCGTTCCCCCTCACCCTTTTTTTAAAAGAATAGTCTGTATATTCTGCATACCTTAATAATCACCAGAGGAATTAAATTCCCAAGACATCCAATTGTTCTACTCTTGTTTTCAACAGAAAATATGGAATCTTCTGGTGGAAGGTCTCTAATTAAAGCAGCAGAGCCCTTTGTATGTTTAGAGAGAGATCTGTGAACCCTACTTAAAAATGTTTTCCATGTCTGATCAACACATATATCTGTAAATATGTGTTGAGGCCTGTGTGGGTTCTAAAAAGTATTTTTTTTTACAGCCTGTTTGCTCGAGGGAGTCATGTCTTCAAATTTCCCCATGGCCTCTTTTATATGTTTTCAAGATCACTTGCAATAGTGCCTCTCTGTCCAGCATGAAAATGTACTGATAGAGAACAGAGAATAGGATAACAGAGTCGGAAGGAACCTTGGAGGTCTTCTAGTCCAAGCCCCTGCTTAAGACAGAAGCCTTATACCATCCCGGTCAAATGATTTTTACATGTGTGCCCAATATAAGCCCTACCCCCAAAATAAGCCCTAATTAAGATCCTGCCCATTCCAGAAAATAAGACCTGATGATGCCTTTTTTGGTGGCAATATATATATATATAAGACAGGGTCTTATTTTGGGGGGAAACACAGTAGAAAATGGGTGGCAGGAAAAGTTTGGGTTAGGATTTAGGTTTGGGGTTATGGTTAGGGATTGAGTTTAGGGTTGGGGTTAGGCTTTGGGTTCAAGGTTAGTGTTAATGTTAATGTTACTGTTACTGTTAGGGCTTGGGTTAAGGGTTAATTTAAGGGTTAAGGTTAGCTGTTTTTGCTTTCCCTACAAAAATTTCCACTTTACCCTTAATCTTTTTTAACTGAAATCCACGGAAGGCTGAAAAATACAGATGAATTGTTAACCTGGCTCAACCCAAGGCAGTTTATTTTACTACAGATGAAATACCTGATTTCCTATTTGCATGAAGATCATGTGAAGTAGTAGCACCGCTTTATAATTTTTTAGTTAGGCCACACCTGGAATTCTGCATCCAGTTTTGGTCACCATGATATTAAAAAAAAAAAGATGTTGAGACTGGAAAAAGTGCAGAGAAGAGCAATTAAGATGATTAAAGGCCTGGAAACTAAAATATGTGAAGGACCTTTGTAGGATTTGGGTTTGCCTAGTCTAGAGAAAAGAAGGACTGGGGGGGGGCGGACATGATAGTAGCATTCCACTTTTGAGGGGCTGCCCCAAAGAAGAGGGGGTATTTTACAACAGCCAGAAGTTCAGAGGCACTTGTAACTGTAACCAGTCATAAAACAACTTGTAGTAAGTCAAGCACTACCTGGAAACCTATATAAGATTGATCCCTATTTTTGTGTTATATTTCCTCTTCTTTTTTTCTTTTAAACCAGCAATCTCTTTGCAAGTTGTACCTTCATTCTTCACACCTGTGTGCACTTATGAGTCCACCCCCCTCCAAATCCAATTTTTTTTGGAAATGGATGCCTTCCTTTTCCACCCATCCTCCGCATTTGATTAACCCAAATTAATTTTTCCACTTTCATGCCAGAGGCAGTTAACGAGTCATTTGCTTGTAAGGGATTTGGACTGATTGTAGAGAAAATTATGATTGCCTTCGTTGCTAAATGGGTAAAATATAGAGAGGGAAACTATGGAGCAAATATACTATCATTTATTGTACAATTAAACCTATGCAGAATAATAACCACAGAATTACGCAGATTGCAGGGTAAAATTATCGGGAATATAGAGGAAATAGAATTGTGTCAGAAACAAAAATGAGTGCACCTTCTATTCATCCCTTTGTTGATTTGTTTTCATTCTTTCATAATTCCTTGATTCCATGTCTTTACTAGATTGGTTGTGAATTTTGTTGTATATATATATATATATTGTGCTAGTATAGTATCATAATAAAAAAAACATCATTCATCCATCTATCCAGGTCAAGTCCTGGGAAAACAGGCATTTCGAGCAATTCAAATGAGCATAAAGATTTGTTGAAAGCTTACACTCTCTATAAGAATCTGGCCAACTAACAGTCAAGGGAAATGAGCGGGAGATAAGAGAGGCACTTGGTACCATGTCCAAGAATTTTATAAAATACATCAAGAAGTTGCAGCTTCCTGCAGAAAAACTGTGCTACTCGGCTTATGACATGTTTGACCCTTCCTCCTTCAGGCTCAGCCTAGTCTTCTACAATCCGTCCATCCATCCATCATAATTGTTGTTGTGGACCACTGGCACCTGATGGAGCTGGCAGCAGAGTCGGACAGTAATGAGGAGGTTGGGGAGGAACCTGGGGTGGTTCTGGAGGCTGAGGAAGGCCCGGAGGAGGGCTCTGCATCAGAGGCAGAGATGGGGCCAGGGCAGGCTGGCAGTCAGCAGCTGCCTTCAGGCTCAGACAGCAGTAAGGCAGAGGAGCTTCTGGAAGCGGTTCCCAGCCTGCGCATGCACAGAGCTAGCAGAAGACAAGAACAATTGGGAAAGCAGGGTCAACTCAGGAGTAAGGCACACCTCGGAGATGATTGGCCCCTCCCATAGGACATAAAAGAGGAGCGAATGGGATGTGAGCTTTTGCAGGAAGCAATTAGTTCATCTGGTCGATTGAAGCTTTGAAAACTCCTGTTTGACTCTGAGTCAAGTTTGGCTTTGCCCTGCACCTGGCAATTCGTTCTCTGGCCCCATTCCAAGTGCAATAAGGTGGGTGTTTATAAACATTTCCCCAAAAGACTGTTTGTGAAGCCTTGCAGGCTGTGAATGAACGTAATTCACAGCCATGGAAATAACAGAGGTTTTGCCGGGACTAAGATTGTGTTTTATGCTTTCGAAGGAAGCCTAGGTCAGAACAATGATATACACCCACTTAAAAAGAAAGAGAAGTTTAAAATTTAGATGAATGTCAATCACATAAACCAAGATTACCGAATATACCAAAATCCAAGGCTTGGCAATCTGTCTGTTAAAAACTAAAATATAGTGGGGTTTTTCCCCTGAACAAATCTATCCACATTTTACCTTACGCCAAGTCCGACTGCTCGTGTTTCAGCATGGATGAGAGTTGTCAAGAGGGCTTGGAGAGATGATATTGGGTATTTTTATTTTAAACTGAAATATTTAATGTCATTTATTGCTCTGAGAAATAGCCAACAGATTGGAATAGCTTTCCCGGACTGAACAGTTGGATGAAATTAAGACTGTTAAAAATGAATATTTTGCTATGCCTATTTTTTTTTTTTTTTTTGCCATATGTTCTCTGCTCTGCAACCCTGAAATATATTTTGGGAAATCTTCTAGTTCAACTCTCCCTCCTCAAGCAGGTTCCACTGGTTGATTGTTCTCATTGTTGGGAAATTTCTCCTTAATTCTAGATTGGATCTCTCTTTGTTAAGCTTTCACCTGATACCTCTTGTTCTGCCTTCAGGTGTCTTCAAGGATAAGTTAGCACCCCTCCTCTCTCACAGTCTGTGTGAAAAAAAAAAAACCCTGTGGAGCTTTAGAAACTTGCCTGCCCAGTACACATTCTGAAAAAATGGAATAGAGAAAGGGAGAAGACGCATGTTTTTGAAATGCTTTCTTTTACACACACTGTCTAAACACTGCCTTCTTATTGGCTCGTTACAATTGGTATACATTCTGAAAACATGAATGGAATTAGAGAAAAGTACGGCTGGAGATTTTGTGGCACCCCAACAGAAGCATGCAGGGTATGGGGATGTTTTATTGCTTTTTTTACACACACTGTCTAAACACTGCCTTCTTATTGGCTCGTTACAATTGGTAGCTTGTGGCTGTAATTAAAACAGAAATCACTTATCCTCTATTGAGATGATAGTATTATGCTTTATAGTTTTTAGTTCCCGATCTTACACCGTTAGTATATGAATTTGATGTGCTTGTCTGTTGACTCTCTGTATTGCTTGCTGATTTGTGTTTTGTTCCTCTGTTCATGGTGGTTTAAAACTTCCTGGGATGTGTGCTCATTTGGTAAAATTGAAGCAGAGGAAAGCACATCCAGAGACACGATCTAGAATGCAAACAGGTGGAATAGGAAAAATGGCATTAGAGGGCATTTAAACTCCATAGGAACATCCATTTCGCCAGACATTTCTACATTATTCAGATATATATCATATTATACAATGACTATGACCATGATCTATCCGTATTGTTGTATGTACATGGAGAGCTTATGCACCAGAGACAAATTCCTTGTGTGCAGTGGTGGGATTCAAATCACTGCTGTTGTTTTGTTGGTAAGGGAACCGTGTTGGAAGTCATAAAAGGGTATCACATGACCTCATCATAAATATGAATCCATTGCCAAACATCTGGATTTGGATCACGTGAGCTTTGGCCACTGTGAAAATCAGGAGGCTGGGAGTTCAATCCTAGGTAGAGGTAGGTACTTTTCTCTCTGGACACAATGAGAATATATCTGCTGAACAAAACTCCGCATTGGCGACAGGAAAGGCATCCAGCCATTAAAACACTCTGCTAGCTCCATTCAGTTGCCCAGACTCCACCCCGCAAGGGATTATGGGGTCATTAAAAGAGGATGGTGATGATCGAAGCTTGACTCTCTCTCATCTGCTCCTCTGAATATTAATTCAGATGGCCTGCAATACAGATAGTCCTTGAATTATGGCCACCACTGAGCCCAAAGTTTATGTTGCTAAGTGAGACATTTGCTAAGTGGCCTTTGCCTCCTTTTACGACCTTTCTTGCCACAGTTGTGAATTGAGTCCACTCAAGTATCTGCTGAACAAAACTCCTCACTGGTAACAGGAAAGGCATCCGGCCACTCTGCTAACTCCATTCAGTTGCCCAGACTCCAACCCGCAAGGGATTATGGGGTCATTAAAGGAAGACGAAGGTAGCCCGTTTCTTGAGTAAAGTGGCTCTCACAATATCATTATTTTGGATTAACTCAATTCTAAGAAAACCCATTTAAAACTTTTTGCAGAATTAAGGGAGTGATTTACCTCCAGCTGTTTCTTTACATTGGATTCAAATCAAGGCTTTGTTATTCGCCACTGATGCTTCTAAAGTTTGGAAGTAGTTAAGAGTTGTGAAGGAAATAACACACGCCTCTTAAGCCCCTTTTACAGGAAGTCAAATGAAATTAAGCTCAGTTACTTAAACTATCTCTGCAATAAGAAGCTTGAATTTCCTCTTTGGATAAACCAATGGAGGATTATTGTAAAGAACATAATATGCCTAAGGTCTTAAAATTACACATACACACACACACACACACACACACAAATTGAAAGTAAGGAATGCAAAAGTCTCAATTATCTTTCTCTCTTCTAATAAGGATTTTATCGCACGGAGTTCCAACTGAGGCGCTTTATAGTAATTCGGACAGGCTATACTAATTTTTATGTTGAAATTTCCCAGTTGTCCCCTGTTCTTAAGGAAACTGAATGAATGACTCAATAACTTCATTATGTCAGGAGAGCAATAGCAATAACCCTTAGACTTATATACCACTTCACAGTGGCCTGAAAAGGAAGGAAGGAAGGAAAAGGAAGGAAGGAACGAAATGAAAAGGAAGGAAGGAAATAGGAAGGAAAGAAAGAAATGAAAAGAAAGGAAAGAAGGAAGGAAATAGGAAGTAAGGAAGGGCAACAGCAAGAGCACTTAGACTTATATCCTGCTTCACAGTGCTTTCACAGCACTCTCTAATAAGCAGTTTACAAAGTCAGCCTCTTCCCCCAACAATCTGGGTCCTTATTTTATCCACCACGGAAGGACGGAAGGCTGAGTCGACCTTGAGCCAGTCAGGATCGAACTTCTGCCTGTTGTAAAACAGGGGGCAATGCTCACTGGACAAATGTCTCACATAGCAACAGAAATTTTGGGCTCAGTTGTGGCTGTAAGTCAAGGACTACCTGGATAGGTATTCCGCAACCTGTCTCACTTTGAAATTTACCTGTGCAAACCCACACCTTACCCTGAGCTCAGAAAGCAATAAAGATACAAACCCAACAGCGCCAATTGGTTGAATCCTTAATTAACTGTCCCATAAAAGAAGAGAAGCCCCTGTGTTTGGCAGGTACTGAAGACAAAGTGAGGTTTATTTCAGATGGAGAGAAAGTGTGAATTCTTTTTTTCCCCTGCTTCCTTTCCATTTCCATCTAGTTTGTACCCTCTCCGTGTGGGTTATCTGCTCCAAATATCATTTTGGAAAGATAGCCTTTGGCTTCCATGTTAAAAGTGTCGTATTATTTCCCCTCCCTTTTATTTTAAATCACTTCTAAATGGTTGTTTTTGTTTTTTTTTAGTCTGACCTGCTGGGCTCTTGTGCAGAAAATTGTACAGATTACCTGAAGTGAAAAACTCTGGCACGCAAATGTATTTGGCTTTATCGCCTGTGACTTTAAAAGACTTCATCTTGAAAAGGGGTTGCAGTAGCTTGGATGGAATTTCACTCCCGAACATAAATTGTTTATGTAAAAACACTTGATTCTCACAGTAAATCTTCGATTTGCGTTATGATATTTGCTTAAGTCCAGGGGATTCTACCGGTTCAGACCGGTTTGGTAGAACCGGTTGTTACAATTCTGTGCAGTTTGGAGAACCGGCAAATTATGCCCCTGGCTGGCCTCACCCCTTCTCCACCTGCTCCTCCCCTCCCCACCCAGTCAGTCCTTATTGTGCATGCGCAACATCACATGCATGCGCAACATCTCTGACTTCTTTCCCCCCCACCCGCCCTGCCCCGCCCAGTTACTCCTTATGGTATTTTCCCCCCTCCCAAATATCAGCTGTTCCGATGATCAGCTGTGCCGGGATCCCCCTCACTGTCTTACTGCTTCATCCAGGAGGCATCCCTGAGACCCAAGAGGCAAAAAGGGGCACGCGGAGGAGGGTGCTGCAAAAAAAGAAAAAGCCATGCCCACCCAGTTACATGGCCACGCCCCCCTAGCCATGCCCACAGAACCAGTAGTACAAATATTTGCATCTCACCCCTGCTTAAGTCAAAGCGTCTCAAAGGATCCAATCTGCAAACAGCAGACATCTCGTTTTGAATAGCCTGCGCGAGGACTTAGCATGGGCTTCCTGTGGCTGGTGTTCTTAAATTTGCCACTTGATTTCCAGTCCCTCTTATATAGCCTTTGAGTTCCAAATTAGTGGCAGTTCTCCCTAACTTCTTCTTAATTAAGCGTTATTAGAAGGTGAGATCTGCGAGCGATTGTGACAGAGGTAAAATAAAGATTGATACGTTCTGACACCCGAGAGCTCGGCTGTTGGAAATAAAGTGTGCAAGTCATCCAATAAAGCGAGAAATGCTTGATAATAGGACAGGAGCATCCATTCTTTATTTTAGGGACGCTTTATTTGTTGCTTTTTCTCTTCGTGCCAACACTACAGATTTTTATTTTTATTTTTTTACTTGTTTGGCTGTTGCCTTCACCCACACTGAAGGATGTACGGCTGTCTTCTGTAAATACTGCATTGCAAATAAAAGTCTATTCCCCATAAATATGGTTGGTGGTGAATGCCAGGACAGATGGTTGAAGGGCCTAATTAGAAGGGAACAAACAGAGAATTCCGCCCTAACTAAATTGCAAAGGCTCTGAGGGTAAGGAGGTTCTAGATTTGCTGTTTTCTAAATCAAGGAGAGAAGCAATCTGGAACTAAGGAGAAACTTCCTTACCGTGAGGACAATTAACCGGTGGAACGGCTTGCCACCAGAAGTTGGGAAGGCTGCAATTCTGGAAGTTTTTAAAAAAGAGATTGGGCAGCCATTTGTCTGAAATGACTTAGGCTCTTCCCTTTGCACCGGGGGTTGGACTAGAAGATCTCCAAGGTCCCTTCCCACCTCTATTCTGATTGATTGAAATAAACGAGCCCCCTTTTTTCGTTTTGGTATGCTTTGCTCGCTTGTGTGCATGTGAGGTGCATGTGTGTGTGCATGCACACCCATGTATGAATGCAGGCATGCACACAGAGATACAAATAGCCCTTGACTTACAGCTATTGACTTAGTGACTGTTCAAAGTTACAACAGCGCTGAAAATAGGAAAGCGGTATATAACTCTAAGTGCTATTGCTATTCAAGACATATCCAGTGGTGGGATTCAGCCGGTTCGCACCGGTTTCTTAGCACTTTGGTGAACTGGTTGTTGGAAGAAATCATTAGGGCAAGAGAACTGGTTGTTGCATTATTTGAATCCCACCACAGGACATATCCAAATTTTGCCAAAGCTGGCAAAAAGGAGGAATTATTTCATTCTAGATATCGGATTAAGATATTTCAGAAAATCTTACATTTTCTCTGCCTTTCATCCATTTTCTCCCTCCTCATCTGTACTTCCCTCCCCAGCTGCTGCACACAAGTAGCACAAGTACAACCCCACCGTTTCTTTCCATTGTAAATTCCTTGCCTTTCAATTTGGCAAATTCAGCTTCTATTACATTTCACACAGCTGAAGTCCCCACTGTGTTTGCCGGGCCAAAATAACGGACAGCCACATTGTGTTGAATAAATACGGTAGAGGCAAATGCTGCACACCCAAAAAACGTAAAACAATCACTGATACGTATGCGAGATCACCGTGCGATAATATCACCATCAAATTTGACCCTCTACGGACAATCCTAGATTTTGTTCCCCAATTTGTAACATATTGCCAGTACAACAGTGGTGGGATTCAAATTTTTCGCACTCCCGGTTCTGTGGGCGTGGCTTGGTGGGCATGGCTTGGTGGGCATGCGGGAGGGGGATACTGTAAAATCCCCATTCCCTCCCCATCCCACTAACCTGCTTTCCAGCTCCGTTCTTCTGTGCAGGGCAACCAAAGAAGACCCAGCCGATCAGCTGGGACTCAATGGGAGGCAGAGAAGAGATGGGGTTGGTGGGGCCAGTCAGAGGTGGGATTGGCCAGGTCTCCGAATGACTCAAAATTTCTACTACTGGCTGAATCCCACCTCTGCAGTATGATGGATTCTTATTTTGTTGGATGCAGCATTGCCTATATTTTTATCGCTCACTCCAGCCCAAGGATTGGGCCTCTGAGCAACCTTTCCTGCTTCCTACTGACAGATAGCCTACTTATTACTAAGTAAATATAGGGTGAATGCATTCCAAGATCGACTGGAATTGGGTCAACATACACATCTGCTGAATTTCCAAGTAATTGTTTTCTGGCACAGAACGGGTGTTCAAACAGTTCTACTAAACAGAATAGAGGTTGTTCTTCACCCCGAATCTATCTTCCTGATTGGCGGTAGTCCCGCTTCCCTCCAATATTTGTTTATTTTTCTCCCCTTTTCATACCTTTTCAAGTATGTTTGGGAACCCACTGGTTCCTAGGAATGATGTGTTTTTGCCGTATGTTGACAGTTAAACAACACTGTGAAACAGTAGTGATGTGATTGAGCTGCACAATGCACTCACACAACAAAGTGCTTTCAGGTGTCTTCACATAAATCAACATTACCAGGAGTTGGGTTCAGGTCGATGTGACTTATTGTCCTGTTTGGCCTAAGTATTTTTGCACCCTAATTATCTTTTATATCAATCCATCAGAATAGATCTGGAAGGAACTTTGGAAGTCTTCAAATCCAACCCTCTGGTCAAGCAGGAACTCTACATTATTTTAGACAACTGGCTGTCCAGTCTCTTCTTAAAAGCTTCCAGTGATGGAGCACCTACAACTTCTGAAGGCAACTTCTGTTCCAGTGGTTAATTGTTCTCACTGTTAGGAAGTTTCTCCTTAATTCAAGATTGCTTCTCTCCTTGATTAATTTCCATCCATTGTTTCTTTTCTTGCCTTCTGGTGCTTTGGAAAATAAGTTGACCCCCTCTTCTTTGGGGCAGCCACTCAAATACTGGAAGACCTCTATCATGTCTCCCCTGGTCCTTCTCTTCATTAAACTAGACATATCCAGTTCCGGCAAATGTTCTTTGTATGTTTTAGTCTCCAGGGCTTTTAATCATCCTAGTTGCTCTTCTCTGTATTTTTTCCAAAGTCTCAACGTCTTCGCCAAGCTAGGCAGCATTTTGAGGGGGGATAAATAACATTTGGCTGATTGATATTCTTCCCTAACCTCCAAGCAGTTGGGACACAGCACAGCCAAAAGAGAGTTTAGGAGCTGAGCTTTGTGGTCTCATGGCTTCCGTGTGGGCATTTGAAGACAGGGTTCAAAACCTCCCACAGAATTCTGCAGAAGGAGAGCTCTTGCCTTGGTAAGGCCACCCTTGGGATCCTGCATCCAGTTTTGGTCGCCACGATGTAAAAAAGGATGTTGAGACTCAAGAAAGAGTGCAGAGAAGAGCAACCAAGAGGATTAGGGGACTGGAGGATAAAACATATGAAGAACGGTTGCAGGAACTGGGTATGTCTAGTCTAGTGAAGAGAAGGACCAGGGGAGACAAGATAGCAGTCATCCAATATTTGAGGGGCTGTCCCAAAGAAGAGGGAGTCAAGCTATTCTCCAAAGCACCAGAGGGCAGGACAAGAAGCAATGGATGGAAACTCATCAAGGAAAGAAGCAATTTAGAACTAAGGAGAAAAATTTCCTGAAAGTTAGAACAACTAATCAGTGGAACAATTTGCCACCCGAAGTTGTGAAGGTTCCAATACTTGGAAGTTTTTAATAAGAGATTGGACAACCATTTGCCTAAAGTGGTGTAGGGTTTCCTGCCTAGGCAGGGGGTTGGACAAGAAGGCCTTCAAGGTCCCTTCCAACTCTGTTAGTCTCGTCAATTTTATTCTTCCATCCTTCAGGCTGAGAAGGTGTGCTCAGGTATAACTCCCACCGAGTTCATTAGGTAACGAAACAGCGTATTAAGGGTTGCAATGGTGCACCTCAGGAGGGAGAGCAGTCCTCCCCCCATTCCCACAGAGTCCGCCAAGGAGCTTAACCAAATACAGGCAGTCCTCAAACTTACAACTGTTCATTTACTGACTGTTCGAAGTTGCAATGGCTCTGAAAAAAAGGGACTCATCCCTTTTCCACACTTAGGACCATTGAATCATCCCCGTGGTATGTGATCCAAATCCAGATGCTTGGCGACTGGCTCCTATTTATGATGATCACAGCAGTGTCCCTAGGACGCATGATCCCCTTTGGCGACCTTCCGATGAACAAAGTCAACAGGGAAGCCCGATCCACTTAACAACCATGTGGCTCACTCATCAACTGCAGGGATTCAATTCAATCTTAGAATGTGTGTTCTTAACAACCGTGTCAAGGAAGGGACGTACAATGAGGTGAAACCCGCTGAACAAATGACTCGCTTAGCAACACAGATGTTGGGCTCAACTGTGGTCACAAGTGGAGGACAACCAGCCTCACGGACGGCCCCGTCCATTAGCCAAACGGCACAGGTGGAGTGAAAATTGTTCTCTCCTCATCTTCTGCCTTCTCCTTCCAAATCAAGCTGTCCAGGCCTCCTTTGGAGCAGCAAACATCAATAGAGGTTGAGATCTTTTCCCAAGACCGATTCGTTGCAGTGTGATTTTATGAAAAGGCTCATTAGTCAGGACAAGGCTGGGAGCAAGGAGCAACCTCCGAGAGTTCCCCCCCCCTTTCCCCCACCATGTTGGTGTGCCTTTAAAGTCTCTTTAACCTTCTGAGTCATCTCATTAGTCAAGAGGAGCCTGCAAGCTTTCGGTGCCCGTAGCTGCCATCCGGAGAGGCAGGGCTGAATTCCGCAGCTTCTAATGACAAGCAGCTATGTCTGTCACGCTATGTGCCATGCCTCTGGAGTTTTAGTTTCTCTATGCCTTCAAAGGTTCAAAAAAAAAAAAAAAAAGGAAAAGAAAAAAGGAAAAGCAAAGAAAAGTTGGCCCTGCACAAGATCCCAGACGCGGCCAACGACACTCATAATTTAGCAGATCATTAATCCCACTCTGCAAAAAGAAGCCATAAAGCAGAACTAAATATGCAAATCCTCCCGTACTTCAAATTTGAAATTTCCATCTGTCCATCCACCCGTTATCATCTCCTGCAGTTCAGTTTTGAGTATGTGTTTCGCTCCCTCCCCTGGAACCAAAGTGCCCCAATTGATGGACTTATGTATCCGAATGGGAAAAATAATGTCAACAGGTATGAGGACAAAATGTCCTTATAAGATGATATGTAAGAACAAATTATATCTAGCCAATGTTGGGAATGTCATTAAAACGGGCATATATTACCATATGTGGTGGACTTGTATTAAAGCAAAATAATAATAATAATAATTGGGCAAAATACATAAGCGATTAGAAAAGATGATAGGAAAACATGTAGATTTTAAACCTGAACTTTTTCTATGAGTTATAGCAGCAGAAAAATTTGATAAACAAAATATACATTTAACATTGCATGTATTAAGTGCAGTGAGGATTATATTTTGCACAATATTGGAAAAATGAAGAAACACCACGAGACAAAGAGATAATTAGGGAGATACTGGATTGTGCAGAAATGGGCAGACTCATGTTGAAGTTCAAACAGGAAGGAGATACAGAATATTATCAAATATGGAATTTATTCTACCAGTGGTTGGAAAGAAGGGATGGAGATTAAGAAGGCAATCTGTACCGCTAAGCAAATAAAATAACCCAGACAACATGATGTTTATTAAGCACTAGCAAAATGTAAACAATAGAAAATTAATAAAATTGTATAGATAAAAAATATTATATATAAGAGTGATTATAGGTGAGGTTCATAGTGACTAACTGGATTGTTGTCTCTGGAAGGATGAGAGACAGACAATTTGAGGAGATTCTGATAGATCATGAAGGATCAATTCAAACCGAATTTAAAGGCAAAGTTATTTTACCTGATGGCAATGCCAGAGGAGTGGGTGTGGTATCACAATGGAAGCCCCGCCCATTTGCATAGGTACATTGAAATGGGTGGGGCTTCCCTTGAGGTGCTCCAACTCAACTTGGAGATTTTTTGAGAGGGTTTAGATGAGCATCAACTTTGTGGCAGCTCTTGAAAAGTTTGTGGCATAACCAGTGATGGGATGCAAATAATTTAACAATCGGTTCTCTGCCCTAATAATTTCTTCCAACAACCAGTTCAACAAACTGCTCAGAAAGTTAACCACTGGTTCTTCAGAACTGGTGCGAACCGGCTGAATCCCACCACTGGGCATAACAGGCAAGCAAAAATCAAATGCTATTTTTCCCCCTTAGCACAGTTTCATTTGCTCTATCCATCTCATATGGGGAGAGTCATTTAAGTATGAGCCAGCTGTGTCTCCACAGCCGCCACAAAGACCAACGCAATCCTAAGTTGCATTAAGAGCAGGATAGAATTAAGATCACATGAAGTGTGAATGCTGCTTTATAAGGCCTTGGTAAGACCAGGCTTGGAATACAGTATTAAGTTTTGGTCGCCACAATACAAAAAAAAAAAAAAAAAAAAAAAGATATTGAGACTCTAGAAAGAGTGCAGAGAAGAGCAAAAAAGAAGATTAGGAGGCTGGAGGTTAAAACATACAAAGAAGAGTTGCAGGCATTGGGTTTGGCCAGTCTAAAGAAAAGAAGAATTAAGGATGAGATGATACCAGTATTTCAGTATTTGAAGGGCTGCCACAAAGAGAAGGAGGTACACTTATTTTCCAAAGCACCAGAAGGCTGGACAAGAAACCATGGATGGAAACTCATCAAAGGAGAGAAGCAACCTGGAATTAAGAAGAAACTTCCTAACAGTAAGAACAATTCACCAGTGGAACAGCTGGCCACCAGAAGTTGTAGGTGCTTGCTTCATCACTGGAGATTTTTAAGAAGATATTGGCCAAATGGTCTAGGGTCTCCTACTTGAGCAAGGAGTTGGACTAGAAAGGTCCCTCCCAACTCTATTATTCTGTGTTCTATGTGACCCATGGAATATATTTGGAAGTTCCACCTTAGGGAAGCTGCGTTGTTCCCCAATCGCCTTGGCAGGAGTTAAGCTGCACTCCTGTAAGTGACGGCAGGCATCAACTTTCTCATTGCAGATTCTTGGCTATAAATGGCATTGATGAGTAACCCTGAAAATGCAGGATTATTGTCAGTAAGCCTTGCCTATCTCTGCTGCTGGGCTCACTCACAACAGGATGAAGACGTCAGTGGCCAGAACTGATGTGCTTAAGAACTCCACTTCCTTGCACCCCTTGGGAATTACTGTTCTCTTTATACTCATTACTGTTGCTCTAGCAGGGAATTAAATTGTACATTTTAGCAAGAATGTTCTGTGTTTAGGTGTATTGCTTTTCCTATGGGGCGGGGGAGGAGGGAGGGATGCTTGGCACACAAGCCCCATCTCCCAGCTCAGAAAGAAACCCTAGAATGCAGGGTTTTTTTAAAAAATAGATTTTATTTATAAACATTTTTTTTGGAATACAGCATTTTGTCTGGGTGTAATATTTACAAAAACAAAAAAACATACCTAATACTGTACAAAATATTATCCCATTTACTAATAATATTACTAATAATTTAATTATTAGTATTAATAATTTACTAATAATACTAATACCGGTAATATAATACCACATAGATTAACAGCTCTAATAAGGCTATGATACGGTACAATTCCTAATGAACTCGCTTGGAGTTATACCTGAGCACACCTTCTCAGACTGAAGGATGGAAGAATAGAATTAGAATTAGAATTAGAATTAGAATAGAATAGAATAGAATAGAATAGAATAGAATAGAATAGAAGAATGGAATGAAGAATGGAATGAAGAATGGAATGGAATAGAATTGGAATAGAATAGAATAGAATAGAATAGAATAGAATAGAATAGAATAGAATAGAATAGAATAGAATAGAATAACAGAGTTGGAAGGAACCTTGGAGGTGTTCTAGTCCAACCCCCTGCCTAGGCAGAAAACCCTACATCATTCAGACAAATGGTTGTCCAACATCTTTTAAAAATCTTCCAGCGTTGGAGCATTTACAACTTCTGGAGGCAAGTTGATTGATTGTTCTCACTGTCAGGAAATTTCTCCTTAGTTCTAAATTGCTTCTCTCCTTGATGAGTTTCCATCCATGGCTTCTTGTCCTGCCCTCTGGTGCTTTGGAGAATAGCTTGACTCCCTCTTCTTTGGGGCAGCCCCTCAAATATTGGAAGACTGCTATCTTGTCTCCCCTGGTCCTTCTCTTCACTAGACTAGACATACCCAGTTCCTGCAACCGTTCTTCATATGTTTTAGCCTCCAGTCCCCTAATCCCCTTGGTTGCTCTTCTCTGCACTCTTTCTTGAGTCTCAACATCCTTTTTTACATCGTGGCGACCAAAACTGGATGCAGGATCCCAAGGGTGGCCTTACCAAGGCAAGAGCTCTCCTTCTGCAGAATTCTGTGGGAGGTTTTGAACCCTGTCTTCAAATGCCCACACGGAAGCCATGAGACCACAAAGCTCAGCTCCTAAACTCTCTTTTGGCTGTGCTGTGTCCCAACTGCTTGGAGGTTAGGGAAGAATATCAATCAGCCAACAGTTATTTATCCCCCCTCAAAATGCTGCCTAGCTTGGCGAAGACGTTGAGACTTTGGAAAAAGTGCAGAGAAGAGCAACTAGGATGATTAAATGCCCTGGAGACTAAAACATACAAAGAACATTTGCCGGAACTGGATATGTCTAGTTTAATGAAGAGAAGGACCAGGGGAGACATGATAGAGTTCTTCCAGTACTTGAGTGGCTGCCCCAAAGAAGAGGGGGTCAACTTATTTTCCAAAGCACCAGAAGGCAAGAAAAGAAACAATGGATGGAAATTAATCAAGGCGAGAAGCAACCTTGAATTAAGGAGAAACTTCCTAACAGTGAGAACAATTAACCACTGGAACAGAAGTTGCCTTCAGAAGTTGTAGGTGCTCCATCACTGGAAGCTTTTAAGAAGAGACTGGACAGCCAGTTGTCTGAAATAGTCCAGCGTCTCCTCCCTGAGCAGGGGGGTTGGACTAGAAGACCTCAAAGGTCCCTTCCAGTTCTATTCTGATTGATTGATTGAATTTCTTTGGCTTTTTTGTAGTCCAACCAAATTCGAGTTGAGCTTCCCAGTGAAATGAAATTTAGTGGCAGTTATAGGGTGTCATTTGTTTCACAGCTCCAGTCCAGCATCTGTTTCCAAGTGCCTGGCCTTGGAATAAGAATGGATGAAAAAGAACATATTTCTTTCTCAAATGAGTAACTAGGAAGTGTGCTTACACATCACGATGAGAGAAAACAGCTTTGAGCTCTCTCCCATTCCTTCCTGGAGAACTTAAGTTGGCATGTAACAGATCATTCAAAGGAAGAAAAAAAAGAGAGTTTAAGCTCCAAGGTTAGTTGAAGTTTCTTCCTTCTGTGCTACAACCTGAATTTAACAACATCTGCGCTCTGCAGCAATACACAATTAGCCAAGCATTATGTTTTACACAAAGATGAAAGCCGTATAGGTAAATGCATGTAGCATAAAGCCATACCTATTATTTTTATGAGATTATGTGTGTGTGTGTGTGTGTGTGTGTGTGTGTGTACATGTGTGCTTTTGTATGTTTATTTTTGTGTGTGTAAATAGATAGATAGATATAGATATGGATGGATGGATGGATAGATAGATAGATAGAAAGAAATAGATATAGATATAAATGTAGATATAGAATAACATTAATAGAATAGAATAGAACAAAACAGAACAGAACAGAATAGAATAGAGGAATAGAATAGAATATCGGAATAAAAAATAGAATAGAACAGAACAGAATAGAATAGAGGAATAAAATAGAATATCAGAATAAAGAATAGAATAGAATAGAATAGAATAGAATAGAATAGAATAGAATAGAATAGAATAGAATAGAATAGAATAGAATAGAATTCTTTATTGGCCAAGTGTGATTGGACACACAAGGAATTTGTCTTTGGTGCATCTGCTCTCAGTGTCCATAAAGAAAGAATAAAATACATTCATCAAGAATCATAAGATACAACACTTAGTGATAGTCATAGGTTACTAATAAGCAATCAAATCATACTAGGAAAACAAATAAAACAACATAAATTGTAAAGATACAAGCAACACGGTTATAGTCATAAGTGGGAAGAGATAGATAATAGGAAGGATGGGAATAGTAAAACTTAGTAAATAATTAGACAGTGTTGAGGGAATTATTTGTTTAGCAGAGTGATGGCGTTCGGGAAAAAAACTCTCCTTGTGTCTAGTTGTTCTGATGTGCAGAGCTCTATAGCATCTTTTGGGGCTCAGTTGTAAGTCGAGGACTACCTGTATAATGATGTGAAGAGAGCTGAAATGTCATGAAGAGACTTAACCCTGACCTAAGATTAGTGGCCAATACATTTTCTAAATAATATATAAATTTCTGACTGGACCCACAAGTAAAATCCGCGTCTAATATCAACCCTACATGCACATGCAGGTTAATTAGTTAAAGGCAGGGCATTTTGTATATTTGTATCTTCATGGCTTCCCTGCAGAGTATCTATCTATGGTCTCTGGCTGAAAAAAATGGATATTGTATTAGATAATACTTGCAGGTACAGAAAAAAATGTGGTTCGTGAGCCACACATAATCATGGCCCGTTTGAGTGTGTGGATCCAAAATAGTTTCCCCTCCTCTTTTTTCAGATTTAAAATAATAGGATTGGAAAGGGTGTCCAACACAAGAGGCCTTCTAGTGCAACCCCCCTGTCTGAAGTGGTCTAGGGTCTCCTGCTTCAGCAGGGGGCTGGACTAGAAGACCTCCAAGGTCCCTCCCAGCTCTATTCTGATTCAGTGGACGGAAACTCATCAAGGAGAGAAGCAACCTGGAATTGAGGAGAAACTACTGAACAGTGAGAACGATTAATCAGTGGAAGGACTTGCCTTCAGAAGTTGTGGGTGCTTCATCACTGGAGGTTTTTAAGAAGAGACTGAACAGCCAGTTGTCTCAAATTGTATAGGATCTCCTGCTTGAGTGGTGGGTTGGACTAGAAGACCTCTCAGGTCCCTTCCAGCTCTATTCTGACCAATCAAATTGAATCTTGCACATGACGGAAGAGCAACGGTGGGACATATTATTTGTGTCTCAATGAAGATGGAAGTAGAGTGCCAGTTAATGAGCTGGCAGCATTTGTGATCTCTGGGCTAGTTGCCAGGATATTTTGTATAGAAGCCAAAACATTGGGCCTGGTTGCCAGGTTTTGGTCATTGTAAAACAGTCGCTGCTTGTACACCGAGCGTTTCAATTGAGAAGCTCATTAAAGCTAATACTGTAAGAGTTTAGCGTTTTGCAGATGTCTTGTTTTGGTGGCATCACCGGTTCGGCTTGTCTCTCTAGGCATCCCAGTCAGCTTGTTTTATATATCTTGTTAAAGCATTTTAAGGACTGGTGGTTCATTACGGCCTGGCAGATTTCAAGACCCACCCATTAGAAAATGCCACTTGATTGACCCAGGAAATGGGCATTGTCTATCATAGCGCCCACCCTCTGAAACTATGTCGCTCTGGAGAGTAGAGTAGAGTAGAGTAGAGTAGAGTAGAGTAGAATAGAATAGAATAGAATAGAATAGAATAGAATAGAATAGAATAGAATAGAATAGAATAGAATAGAATAGAATAGAATAGAATTCTTTACTGGCCAAGTGTGATTGGACACACAAGGAATTTGTCTTGGTGCAAATGCTCTCAGTGTACATAAAAAGAAAAGATACATTAGTCAAGAGTCCAGAATCATAATGTACAACAATTAGAGATAGTCATAGGGTGCAATAAGCAATCAAATCATACTAGGAAACAGTCAATATAAATCATAAGGATACAAGTGACAAAGTTATAGTCATACAGTCACAAGTGGGTGGGGATGAGCATAAGGAGTGATGAGAAGATTAATAGTAATAGTAGTGCAGACTTTGTAAATAGTTGAACAGTGTTGAGGGAATTATATGTTTTGCAGAGGGATGGCCTTCGGGAAAAAACTCCCCTTCTGTCTAGTTGTTCTGGTGTACAGTGCTCTATAGTGTTGTTTTGAGGGTGGGAGTTGAAACAGTTTATGTCCAGGATGTGAGAGGTCTGTATATATTTTCACAGCCCTCTTTTTGACTCATGAAGTATACAGGTCCTTGATTGACCCCCTCCTCTCTGTGGCAGCTCTTCAAATAAATGACTTTAATGAAACAAGCTCTTAAAACCTGGCTCTTCTCTGGTCTTGGATAAGAATAGTTGGTAAAGGGGTGGAGGTGGAGTTAAAAGAGGGATTAGCCTAGAATCTTTGTGTAGCCACAAGTAAACTATGTCCAACTCTCTTTGAATTCTGGGGACCCTGATGTAACCCCAAGCTGGTGCTGACTTTTAGTTGAGAAGATTCCTCTGTGTAGGCATGACTGGGGATACATCCATTTAATTGGACTTTATGCGTTGAGCCCTGTTTTATGCCTGACTGTTGGTGTCTCTCTGGTGAGATGTTTTTTTTTTTTTTTTTTTGGTGGCATTCACATTTTTTTCACCTTTTATTTGAATGGTGCTTTTTTTTTTTCTAGAGGACTTTCCTGTTTTTTTCTTTTGAAGAGGTTTTGCTTCTCACCCAAGAAGCTTCTTCCGTTCTGACTGGTGGTGGTAGTGGTGGAAGGATTTATACTCCTTGCAGACAGCTGGTCATTTGCATCCTTTTTAGAGAGTTGTTGAGGCCACTTGGAAGTTTGTCTGTGTCCTCAGGGCAGTGGTGGGATTCAATTTTTTTTTTAAACTATTGGTTCTGTGGGCCTGGCTTGGTGGGCACGGCAGGGGAAGGAGACTGTAAAATCTCCACTCAGAGGTGGGATTTGCCGGTTCTCCGAACTACTCAAAATTTCTGCTACCGGTTCTCCAGAACTGGTCAAAATCTGCAAAATGGGTGTGGAGGAAGTGTATTGTAGACTGGAGATCAGTGGTGGGATTCAAATTTTTTTACCACCGGTTCGGTGGGCGTGGCTTGGTAGGCGCTCTTTGTACGTGTGCACACACCTTTGCATGCGCGCACGCATCAAATGCACACTTTGCTCAGGCACAGAGGCATCCCAACTCACTTCCTGCAAGCCTGCACTCACCCAGTCGCTTCAGCAGCTGCTGCGTGGAGCCCCGGGTGGGCAGGTGGGCCCAACAGCAGAGGGGCGAAGAGAACTGGTTCAGTCTCTGCTGTTCATTGCCGCTACCAGCTCGGCCGAATCCGGCTGAACCGGTGGGATACCACCGCTGCTGGAGATAGATGATATAACAGTATATAACAGAATAACAAAGTTGGAAGAGACATTGTAGGTCATCTAGTCCACCCCACCCCACCCACCCAAGCAGGAGACCCTACACCATTTCTGACATGATGCCTTATCTCTTCGTATTATTCTATTTTTAATGGCTCCCAGCCGCCAAGAGTTATGCTGAAGTTGGACGGCCTATGAAATCGGTCACTCGTCTAATCCATCGCTCAATCTATCTTTGGACACCGGGTTAAGATATACATTCAAAGAATTTAAGTTACTCATTTTTTGCTTTTAATTTTTATATTTCATATTCGTGTTTTCCTACCATCCTACCCGTTTCTTTCCTCCTTTGGGGTTAACCTTAAAAAAATAAAAAATAAAAAATAAAGCACTTTTTTTTTGGTTTCTCTAATTTCCTAAATATACTTTCATCGGTTCTTCTTCCTCTCCTGAACTCTTAATTATTTCCAGGTGCATCGTTTAGAGAAAATGGGATAAATTATCTCCGCTGTGTTTCTGTGCCATTTATTCCTTGGGACTGCTTTCCTTGCCAGCTTGCCAGCTTCTGCAATGATATTAAGCTATAATACAGGAGGGAAGCGTCAATCATAGCATGAAGTGTTGAACCAATACTTGATGGTTTAATATTGCAGGCAAACCTTAAAAAAACTGTTTATTTCAGGAATCCACCCAGGGATCTCAAAGAGTGTTGTATTTTAACTCAGCCACTGAGCAGAAAGTGAAAAAGATTTTTAGGAACCTAGCAGAAACATGATATCTCAGTTGCAGAAGCATATGATAGCAAAACCTTTAGGTTGGACTAGAAGACCCTAAAAGGCCCCTTCCAACTCTGTTATTCTATTCCATTCTACCCGGGGGACATGAAGGCTGCTTGAGACCTCTATTATAGGTAGTCCTTGACTTACCACCGTAATTGAGCCCAATATTCCTGTTGCTAAGTGAGAAATTTGCTAACTTTGCTCCATTTTACAACCTGTCTTGCCACCGTTGTGAATCCTTGAAGTTGTTCAATTAGGAACGGGCTAGTTCAGCATATCTGGCTTCTCCGTTGACTTTATCTTGTCAGAAAGTCGCAAAAGGGAATCACATCACACACACACACACACACACACACACACACACACACGCACGGCACACTGCAACTGTGATAAATACAGGCTCATTGCCAAGTGACCAAATTTTGAATAACAGAGTTGGAAGGGACCCCAGAGATCCTCCAGTCCAACCCGCTGCCAAAGTAGGAGACTATACAACCCTGGGCAAATGTCCATCCAATCTCTGCTTAAAAACCTCCAGTGATGGAAGCACCCACAACTTCTGGAGGCAACTTCTGTTCCACTGGTTCATTGTCCTCACTGTTAGGAAGTTTCTCCTTAATTCCAGGTTGCCTCTCTCCGTGTTGAGTTTCCATCCATTGTAACTTTTCTCTAGATTAAACATAATCTCATTAACTCCAGGTTGCTGGAATTAGTTCCAGGTTGCTTCTCTCCTTGATTAGTTTCCATCCATTGTGTCTTGTCCTTCCTTCTGGTGCTTTGGAGAATAGCTTGACTCCCTCTTCTTTGTGGCAGCCCCTTAAGTATTGGAACCCCACAATCATGCCACCCTTAGTTGTTTACTATTTATTTGATTTGATTTATCAATTGCTTACAGGATAATAGGTATAGGTATAAACATGAGTAAGAATACAGGAAATAGGTATGAATAAATGGGGACAAGAGGACAGGGATGGTAGGCACGATAGTACACTTATGCACGCCCCTTACACACTTCTTAGGAATGGGGTGAGGTCAATAGTGGATAGTTTGAGGTTAAAGGAGTGGGGGTTGGAGGATGTAACAACAGAGTCAGGTAGGGCATTCCAGGCACTGACAACTCTGTGGCTGAAGTCATACTTTCTGCAATCAAGTTTGGAGTGGTTTACATTGAGTTTGTATCTGTTGTGTGCTCTTGTATTGTTGTGGTTGAAGCTGAAGTAGTCATTGTCTGGTAGGACATTGTAGCAGATAATTTTGTGTACTACGCTTAAGTCCAACCATAGGTGGACTTATTTCTCACCAACAAATACATGATAGCCTGTCCTTTTGCTGTGGCCCTACCTCTCCAGATCCAACTTATTGCGTGGGACAATCCAGAAGGAACTTGCTAGTGTCACATACAAGCTTTCTTCTGGTATCTTTGAGAAATCAAGCAGGGTGGGTAAAATGACAGAGAACTAGAGGTGGGCAAATGGGATGGGGTGGGGAGGAAAGAGGACTTGGGTAACCTGAGAACTGTCAACTTGAAAATTCTGGAAGAGATTGCAGTGGCTTTGCAAGCGTTTTGAAAAGACGCCTTGCTTGGCAGGAACAAATGTGGATTAACAAGGACAAGTCATGCCATACCAACGGATCTCCATGTTTGAAAGTGACCAGTTTAGATATCCAGAGGAATGTGGTGGGCATAATGTCCTTTGACTTTTGCAAACCACTCAACAACATCTCCCCTAAGATAGACGAGGTGACAAACCATTGACTAAACTGCTCGATGAATGCAAACATGGCTGGAACAAGGGTATCCCTCCAATGGATGTCAAGCTAAATTAAAAATAAATATTTTTTGAGTGATAGAGTGCAGGTCCTGCACTACTCAACGTGTTTGTAAATGGCTCAGATGACAGGCTAAAGACATGGTTATTAAATCTGAGAAAAAAGAGGAACAAATAGGACAGCCAAGAGACGAGATAACTCAAGATCTAGGCAAATTGCAAAAATTCTTTGTTTCAGTTGAAGAAGGTCAAAAGCATGATTAACATAATAGGAAAGACCATATTGGGAGTGAAAACAAGCCAACATTATAATGAAGAGGGACGGAGGCAGGGAAAGAAGGAAGGAAGGAAGAAATGAGAAAGGGAAGGAGGGAGAGAGGGAAGGAAGGAAGAAAAGAAATGAGGGAGGGAAAGAAGGACAGAGGGAGGGAAAGAAGGAAGAAATGAGGGAGGGAGGGAGGGAGGGAAGGAAGGAAGGAAAGGAAAGAAGGAAGGAGGGAGGGAAGGAAGGAAGGAGGGAGGGAAGGCAGGACAGAGGGAAGGGAGGCAGGGGAAGGGAAGGGAAGGGAGGCAGACCTATGGTGCACCAACAGAAAGACGGTGTTGATCAAATGCCATCATTGTTCTTCTCTGTTCTTCATTTGGTCAGGCCATAGCTGTTCTGGGCACCACATTTTTGGAAGGGCATTAACCACCTGGAGTGTGTCCAGAGGAGAGCAATCAAGAAGATTGGAAGAAAAACCTTAAAAAAGAGTGGTGGGAAGTGTTAAGGATCTTAGTTAGGAGAAGACATTGGGGTGAGATGATCCTTGTCTTCAACTATCAAAGGGTTGTCTTGTAAATGCTGGGGCAGCATGTTGTAGAGATGTTTCAGCATCCAGAGCAAGAAGTGGTGGTATTCAATGAGAAGAAAGTATATTTTGGTTAGGTTGTAGGGAGGGGGAAAAGCCTTTGATTCAGTGGTACACGAGAAACTACTCCTAAAACTAAAATCTTATGGTATCTCTGGACACCTGCATAACTGGATAGAAGCATTCATGTCAAACAGACAACAAATGGTCAAAATTGGGAGTGTCCTATCAAATTTTGTACCTGTCAATAGTGGTGTCCCCCAAGGCAGTGTTCTAGGACCAACTCTCTGCATACTCTACATAAATGACCTCTGTGATCATATTAAGAGCAATTGCGTTTTTTTCGCTGATGATGTAAAGCTGTTCAATACCACAGACAATACTGCTACCCTACAAAAAGATCTTGACTATGTATCAGAATGGTCAAACAAATGGCAACTTCAAATCTCAACAAATAAATGCTCTGTCTTACATATTGGCAAAAAAAATCAGAAAATAAAATACAAGCTGAATAGTCAAGATCTTGTTGATGACCCAAGCTCTGTAAAGGACCTTGGAATACTCACCTCTAATGATCTAAGTGCTAGAGCCCACTGCAACGACATAGCCAAAAAGGCGTTAAGAGTTGTTAACCTAATCCTACGTAGCTTTTTCTCTGGTAATATCACACTACTAACTAGAGCATACAAAACTTTTGCTAGACCAATACTTGAATACAGCTCATCAGTCTGGAACCCACATTAGGGGGTATTAGCACAGTTGAGAAAGTCCAGAAATGTTACACAAGAAGAGTTCTCCACTCCTCTACTTGTTGCAGAATACCTTATGCCACCAGACTTGAAATTCTAGACCTAGAAAATCTAGAATTATGCCACCTTCGGTCCAATCTAAGTATAGTATATAAAATCATACATTGCAATGTCCTACCTGTCAATGAATACTTCAGCTTCAACCATAACAACACAAGAGCACACAAGAGATACAAACTCAAGGTAAACCGCACCAAACTTGATTGCAGGAAATACGACTTCAGCAACAGAGTGGTCAATGTCTGGAATACTCTACCTGAGTCTGTAGTTTCTTCCCCAAACCCCCAAAACTTTAACCTTAGACTGTCTACTGTTGACCTCACCCCTTTCCTAAGAGGTTTGTAGGGGGCGTGCATAAGCGCACCAACGTGCCTACCGTCCCTGTCCTATTGTTTCTTTTCTTTTTCTTATATGTACCCATTTCATGTATTCATAACTATGTATATACTTATACCTATTATCTTGTAAGCGATTGACAAATCAAATCAAATAAATAAATAAATACATAAATACATACCATTTCTAGTGAAAATGTTTTCAGCAGTGTACAGCAGGCTCTGGACTCTCCTTCATTGGAGACACTTAACTCGAGTCTGATAGTTATTTGTCAGGATTGCTGATGGATTCCTGCCCTGAGCATTTTGGAGGAGATGTTCTCTAAGAACTGTATATTTACTCTTAACCTGGGGGGAAAGCACTTGTGTAAGGCTTCTTCTGGTCCACAAGAACTTGCTCTGTCTAGGGATGGAGGTATAATAAGCGGATGTTGTTGCAAGAGCCAGGTTGCAAATGGGCTGATTGGATATCTGCGTGAAGAAAGCCAAAGGTGCAATCTATTGGAAGGGATAACGAAACCCACCAAAAAAACAGTTCTTAGAAGGCATCCCTTAAAAAAAACAAAAACATCCATCTTGCTTGCAGGGGGAAACCACTCTGCCCAAATAATCCTTTTCTGACCATTTATTTCTCTCTCTTGTTTGTGTACTTTCTGTCTGTTCCTGTAGGCAGCTAATCACAAAAGCATTTAATAAAATAAGAAGTAATCGCCAATAAAATGCAAATGTGCCTCCAATTCCATCTTCAAGTAACAGGACACCTATTTTCTGTGGAAGGAGGACCTGGTAGGTCCCCAAAGCTCTCCAGATGTCTACAAAGTGTGAGGGTGATCATTTTTTTAATTTTTTTTTTTACTTACAACAGGATTCCAAAGGGGAGGGCGACCACCAAGAATTCCCTGCCTCTGTGGGTCCATCAGGTGACAATCTTCTGGGGATGGACCTAGTTGGAGTTCATCCTTTTTTAATCTGGTGGGACAGGCAGGAGAAGACTATCTCTCAAATAACCAAGTCTGGACCAGAGATGGTCTTCAGCCGGTTCTGACTAGTTCTGGAGAACCGGTAGCAGAAATTTTGAGTGGTTCGGAGAACCGGCCAATCCCACACCTGACTGGCACTGCCAACCCCATCTCTTCTCTGCCTCCCATTGAGTCCCAGCTGATTGGCTGGGTCTTCTTTGGTTGCCCTGCCGAGGAGAATGGAGCTAGAACCAAAAAAAACAAGGGAATATAGGAGAGGTAACGGCAGGGGCAGGTGGCAGGGGCCAACCAGAGGTGGTATTTGCCGGTTCTCTGAACTAGGCAAAATTTTTGGTACTAGTATGCCAGAACCAGTCCGAACCGGCTGAAAACCACCTCTGGATATAACGATTCATGAGAGGTGACTGAGCTACTACAAGGACATTGGCAGCCCCCGACCACTTGCCACTGGGGACCTCGAATGGAAAGTTTCATTCCATCCACTAGGAAAGTGATGCTAGAACAGTCTGCAGTCTCTCGTGAACTGAAGTACTTTTCAATCAGCTGTTGCCGTCCGTATGCTTTCTTAATATATTTCCCTGGGAATATTTACTCATAATTGGCCTCACGTGCCTCCTGTCTACTCCCGCTACAGTCTTTCAGGAGACTTAACATTCCTCCTCCTTTTCCAGCACTGCTTGGGAAAAAAAAAAAAACTTGGTGCAGAATAAGCATGAGATGAAGAGGTCAAATTCTCACCTTTTATTTCAAGGAATCGCATCTCTTAATTAGAATGAATATTAATTGCATAACAATGCTGCAATCCATAGAGCAATTGGCAGCCTGCTATGTCCTTGTACAGGTAATTCTTGGCTTACAAAAGTTCACTTGGAGACTGCTCAAAGTTACAACAGCACTGAAAACAAGCGACTTAGGGTTGTTTTCCGCAGTTATGACTGTCGCCACGTCTCCGTTGTCGTGTGATCAAAATTCAGACATTTCGCTACTGACTCCCATTTATGATGGCTGCCGTGTCCCAGGGTTATACGGATCCCCTTTTGCGACCTTCTGGCAGGCAAAGTCAATGGGGAAGGATAGAATTAGAATTAATTAGAATTAGAATAGAGGAATGAAGAATAGAGTAGAGTAGAATTAGAATTATTAGAATTAGAATTGCTGGATTTACTTAACAACCAGGTTACTAATTTAACAACCACAGTGATTCACAACAACTGTCAGATGAATCAAGAAAAATCGCAAGAAAAATTGCAAAATGGGGCAAAACTCAGTTAACAAAGGTTTCACTTAGCAACAGAAATTTTGGGCTCGATTGTGATCGCAAGTTGAGGACTACCTGTATTTTCCCTTTTACTTGGTATATCTAAGCAACTTCCTTTGCGAAGAGCCAATGAGATCTATAATTTGATCCGGGATGAGGGAACCCTTGGAGTGAATTGTTACCAACCTTAAAGCAAAGGGTTGTGGCTTTTCTTGACTTGGAAAGGTCGTGATAAGATGTGACAATCTGCATTAAGGGGGATGTATGTGTGGATACATACATACAGGGACGCAGTGGCTAAGATGCTGAGCTTGTTGATTGGAAAATTTGGCAGTTTGGCGGTACAAATCCCTAGCGCCGCATAATGGAGTGAGCTATGTTCCTTGTCTCAGCTTCTGCCAACCTAGCAGTTCGAAATGGTGTAAAAAATGCAAGTAGAAAAATAGGGGTCACTTTTGTGGGAAGGTCACAGCGCTTCGTGCGCCTTTGGTGTTTAGTTATGTCGGCCACATGACCACGGTAACATCTTCGGACAGCGCTGGCTCTTCGGCTTTGTAACGGAGATGAGCAGCGCCCCCTAGAGCAGGAAACGACTAGCACCTTTACCTTTACCTATAAGTGTGGATCAATAAGAAACATATGGATTGATTGTCTACTCGGTTGGTTTCTTATTTGAGATGACTTAGGCAGTGTGGCCCTGGACATTTGTCCTGGGAATGTTCGTGGAGATTTCTCCTGACAGTGAGAACGATTAACCAGTGGAATAGAACTTGCCTTCAGAAGTTGTGGGTGCTCTCCATCACTGGAGGTTTTCAAGAAGAGGCTGGACAACCATTTGTCCAGAATGGTCTAGGGTCTCCTGCTTGAGCAGAGGGCTGGACTAGAAGACCTCCGAGGTCTGTTATTCTGCGATCATCAACAATCATGTTCGAACTCCATAAGGGTTTCATGGCTTCTGTGGCAGTGGTCAGGCTGTCTCCCTTCGAGGAGAATGTGTGTAGCATGTTGGAATGAGCACCAAGGACCACCCATGTCTTAGTTCAGGGCTTGGCAACCTTAAACACTCAAAGAGCCACAAAGGTCCGAACTGGAATCCCTCCTGTTCAATTCTGGAGCCGACCGGAAGTCCAGTTCCCCCACCATAGAGTCTCCTCCTCATGCGACGTACTTTTTCCTTGGTGTCTTTCTCTAAGAAGTCTCTACTCTCAGAAACCGGTGGAATCTGGGAGCCAAAACCTTCAGTGGGGAACTAATGTAGGCTGTTAATGCGATCTCTCTGAAACCTCCTTCAATCTTTTGAAGGCCAAAGTTTCTGTGGAACTTCAGGAATGAAACGTGAGGAATTCAGAATAGAGAGCTTTAGTTTACACAGTCTCCTGACCTTAAATAGCCACTAGTTATGAACTTGTAAACTAGTTATATCTGATTAAAAAGACCTGTTTTGATAAACTTGGGGATATCAGTTCCCTAACCTCTGCAGAAAACATGTTTAATGTTCCTGCTGAAACACCCAGTAGGATAATCTCCCCAGATTTGAGATACCTCTTTCTGTTTATGTACCTTGAGAATAGTAGCAGTAGAAAAGTTTAAGGCAACTACTTGTTATCTTGACTTTCATTCCTCCTGGCTTGTCTCGGGTGGGAAAGGGAGAAAGCTCAGTGAGTCTAAGCCTTTTTCAACCTAGGCAGTTTTCTGTTGTGTGAATGTCAACTTCCAGATGAAGTCCAGACATCTATTTATTTGTTTGTTGGTTTGTCTGTCAAGCATGCATTAGATAAGAAATATAAGTATAAACATTATTATGAATACATGAAATGGATATGAATAAAAGGGAGATATTAGGACAGTAGGCATGTTGGTGCACTTATGCCACGCCCCTTACAGACCTCTTAGGAATGGGGTGAGGTCAACAGTGGACAGTCTGAGGTTAAAATTTGGGGGGTTTGGGGAAGAAACCACAAAGTCAGGTAGTGCATTCCAGGTGTTGACCACTCTGTTGCTGAAGTTGTATTTCCTGCGATCGAGTTTGGTGCAATTTACCCTTGAGTTTGTATCTGTTGTGTGCTTGTGTGTTATTGAGGTTGAAGCTGAAGTAGTCACTGACGGGTAGAAAATTGCAGTGGATAATTTTATGTACTACGCTTAGGTTGGACCAAAGGCGGCATAGTTCTAGGTTGTCTAAGCCTAAAATTTCAAGTCTGGTGGCATAAGGTATTCTGTTGTGAGTAGAGGAGTGAAGGACTCTTCTTGTGAAATATCTCTGGACTCTCTCAATTGTATTGATGTCAATATTGTATTGATAATAATGTATTGATCTAAAAACTACCAAGGTTGAGAAAAACGGGCCTAGGGAGTGGTCAATCCATCATTTAAAGAGGTGAGTCTCTGATGCATTAAGAAACCTTCCTAGAACCACCTGTGATGCATGGTAACCAATATCTCTTTTCGGGGCAAGGAACTGGAAAGGATGGTATTATTAAATTAAGAGCTCACGCTGGCCCTCCTTAGCTGCTCCCTTTCCACTCTCAGTTCAGACCTAGTTCTGGGACAGGTTCAGTGGTGGTATTCAGCCGGTTCGCACCGGATTGGGAGAACCGGCAGCAAGAATTTGGCATGGATCACCGAACCGGTAGTAAGTTCTGGCTGGCCACGCACCCCCTTCCAGTCACCATCCCGCCCAATGCTCGCTCACCCCACCCACCTGCCTGACATTTGCCTAAGGTATTTCTTCCCCCCCCCTCCTGACAATCAACTGTAGATAAGATCAGCTGTGCCGGGATTCCCCTTGCTGAGGCCCAGGAAGGCAAAAAATGGAGGAAGGAGCTCAGCCCCCCCTCCTCCATTTTTTGCTTTCCAGAGTCCCAGAGGAGCCTTAGGGGAGCAAAAACGCCCCCCCCCCCTGAGGCTTCTCTGTGGCTAGGAAGCTCCCCAAAATGGGTGGGGGGCTGCAAAAAAGAGCCACACCCATGCAGTCACATAGCCACGCCCACCAAGCTACGCCCACAGAACTGGTAGTAAAAGTTTTTGAATCCCACCACTGGACAGGTTCCATTTTAGTTCCATCCTGTTGGATGATCCTTTGGTGGGACATTAGAAGATTTGGGGCAAGGTGTGAAGACCTGTCTTCAGGTGATGTGCAGTCTAATTCTTGTGGACGAAGGCAAATATATGTGTCCCAGGGTAATGTTGCAGGATCCAATCTGGGGTCAGCCACCTGGACAAGAGGTTAGAGAGGAGTTCCTGCAAGTGAGAACTTCCCTGAAGATGGGCTTCAGCACAAGTCCGAAAGCTCAGAAGACAAAACTTTTGGTCCCAGTGACTGACCCAGATTGGATCTTGGAATCAAATTCTTTGCTGTAACTCATCTCTCTCTACTTGCAGTTTGCTTGTAGGAGGTTACTTACTGTGTAGACTTACAAAAGTAGGTGGCGAGGGCCTGGTAAGGAAGGAAGCCTTCCCCATCTACCAACCTATACAACGTACCCACCTGCCTCTCTGTGCAGACCTTGTTGACTTGTTGTATCAATTGTGAGGTTTACCTCACTCCATCCTGACACACGTTTTGTCATTTTCTCCCCTCATTTTGGCCTCTGCACACCTGAATGCACACTCCACAGAGGAAGAAGCTTAGAAGTGGAAGGGCAGCTGGGCATTTTGGGTGACTTGTTGCCGTCCATCTCCCTCTTTTTTAAAAAAAAAAAATATATTGAATAAACATTAAAAACAATTGAACACAGTGTGACTTTCTTGGCTATTGTTTTGGCAATACAAGCTATAGTATAGAGATACACATAACAGTTAATTTCCTTTTTCCCTTATGTTATTACTATAGTGCTAGCTGCTTATTATTTCTATTTACATTTATCTACAATTATCTACATATTTACAGCCGTCTCTTATAGTCATGCATTCATATCATCTCATATTTGTCCATTATATTCCATTCTCTTTGGTTTACAAAACTTTAACTTTCATTCCTATAAAGCGTCAACCCTTTCTTTCTTTTTCCTTGACTCTATAGCCATTGATACATTTTACTCCATAATACTTCATAATACTCTGTCTCACCCTTATCTTTGATTTCTAAAGTTATTCTGTCCATCTCTGCACAGACTTAATATTTTCCTTATTATTTCACTTTCTGTAGGGGTATCTTCCTTCTTCCAGTTTTGGGCATACACCAATCTTGCAGCTGTTATTATATGTATCATTAAATATATTGTTCCTTTACTGTATTCCTCATTAATAATTCCTAGTAAGAATGTTTCTGGTCTGAACTCTATTTTCTGGTTAACCATCTCTTCTATCCAAACCTTTATTTTACACCAGCACTTTTTGGTTTTATACACTTTCACCACATATGATAATAGGTCCCTATCACTATGTGACATTTCCAACGATGTGGTGATATACATTTTACTAATTTTGGCCCATCTAATTGCAAGAAGGTGCCATCTGTAAAACATTTTATATTGGTTCTCTTTATACGAAGTTGCCAATGTTAATTTTCTATTTCTTTCCCATAACTTTTGCCAATGGTCTTAACTCAATAGTATAACCAAAATTTTGAGCCCATTTTATCATTCCTTCTTTGACTTGCTCCTCCTCCATCTCCCTCGTGCTGTAATGGTGCCTGTAAACCAGACATGGGATTGTCTCCCTGTGTTGACACTGACAGAAAGGCTCAGCTGGTAGAAAATACAGGCATGTAGTGCCCATCCTTCTGCTTCTACCATTCTCAAGCTTTGCTTGAAGTGGGAGAAGCTTCTTCAAGGTCCAGTTCTGTGGTTTTTCATGACTTGAAATCCCCTCACTTCCACTGTTCTAATTTCATCATCGGTCAACAGGCGTCTCCAAGAGGGAGGCGAAGGTGCATTCTTACCATTCAGCTGCTCCCTGGGCTTTAAGCCCAGCTATGAATATCTAAACCAAAGTTCGAATGAAGGGCAGCCTTCCCTGGCAGAAAGTCACGCAGCTCACATGTTGGTTAGTATGTCACTTTGAACAGCCGTTATCTGATATTATTATGACTAACCCGGTGCTGACAGCATGGAGCAGATTGCAAGGCCCATGTGACGCTTATTTTAAGGCAACGCTGGGTACACCACGAGTAGCTAATATTAACCCATTCTTTCCGCAGTGTCTCGATGTGTGAATTGCAGGCTTGGCAATTAAAGGACAGCGAAGCCAAGGGGGTATAATTACACCGAGTGTTATTTCCATGAAAAGGAAGGGCCAGCAATATTTCTCTTGAACTCATTTGGCCTGCGTTACACTTGGAGGGCGGGTGAGAATAAAGATTTGCAGGCTGAGAGTGTGGAGCAGTGATTTTAAAAGTCCTTATAAAAGAGCAAAGAAAATGTCAGATGCATTTGGCAAAGGAAGGACACACACACACACACACACACATTTGGCTGTTTCAGTGGTAAAGTATATTGCAAAGTGCACCTGAGTCACGGGTGGGAGAAAACGTTTTCTGAACATCACAGAAATGCCAGGGTCAGCATGCAATGCAAACAACGGAGGCCCTGATTTGTGCAAGGAGTAAAGCCAGGGGTGAACATACATGCTGGCGCCTTAAATAAAGCCTCTTGCAATTATATAGAGCCCTTTGAAAATAATGCCAGATGCAGTGGTGTGCAAAATATATAGAGGTGAAAAGAGAGAATTCTTTGAAGACAATGGGTGCTGCGTATACGATCCTTCTCTTGGTATTTAGAGGCATGAAGACCAGAGGTGGTATTCAGCTGGTTTGGACCGGTTCAGGTGTACCGGTAACGCAAATTTTGACCAGTTCGGCAAATGCCACCTCTGACTAGCCCCACCCACCCGTCCCAGCCCTTTCCTGTTCTAGATTCCATTGATTTTTAGCTCAGCTGATTGGCGCAGCAGAACAGATTGCCGCGCCTCAGCTGAGCTAAAAACTGCTCAACTCACCGAGGGTGATCCTTGAGTCCCCCGCGCACGCAGGAAGTGATCTGTGAGAGCTGCGCACGCGGGGAGGTAATATTTGTGTTCGTGCTCACAGGAAGCGATCTGTGAGTGCTGCACATGCAGGGGAAGTAATCTTTGCGTTTGTGCGCACGGGAAGTGATCTATGAGTGCTGTGCGCTTGGGGGAAGTCATCTTTGAGTTTTCACGCACGGGAAGCGATCTGTGAGTGCTGCGCACGTGGGGGAAATAATCTTTGTGTTCGCGTGCACAGGAAGTGATCGATGAGTGCTGCACACACAGGGAAAGTAATCTTTGAGTTCGCACGTACAGGAAGTGATTGATGAGTGCTGCACACACGGGGAAAGTAATTTTTGAGTTCGCGCGTACGGGAAGTGATCAGTGAGTGGTGCGTGCATGGGGGAAGTGACCTTAAGAGTGCAGCACGTGTGCCAAGCACGCAGAACCGGTGCCGTGCAATTTGGAATCCCACCACTGATGAAGACGTTTCTAGGAAGAGGCTATAGGGATGGGGAGCTTTGCATGACAACTGAAGAGGTGAAAAATGCCTTTATTGTTTACACCAAGCAGTTTAGAACGGTAGGGTTTTTTTTCCCCTTTTTCTTTTTTCTTCTTTTAAATTGGCAACTTTAAGATGTGTGGAATTCAATTCCCAGAATTGCCCCTCCCCTTGCCGTGCTCGCTGGGGAATTCTGGGAGTTGAAATCCACTCAAAACTTAAAGTTGCCAATTTTTTTTTTAAAAAAAACACTGGCTTAGAGAAAAACAGATGGAGGTAAAGAGATGAAATGGATAAGATTAAAGGCAGAGAAAGGCTGCAGAAGCTGTTCGGGGGTTCTTCAGAACTTCTGGTTGTTCTTGTTGTTTTTTAAAAAGTCCTTAGAAAAGTTTCTGGTTTTGTTTTCCCACATGTAAAGAAATATGCCCCTTTGCAAAAGATTTCCCAATTCTCCCCCTCCCCTCCATTTTTTGCAAGCTGTCACCAATAACCCTAACAACATGCAGCATTTTAGAAAGTATGAATGAATGAATGAATTAACGGGTGAGTGAGTGAGTGAATGAATGAATAGGAACTGTCAGTAGCAGTGGCTCATGCATCATGCAACTTGCTGAAGAAACTTATCTGCAGCAGAATAAACTAAGATGGACCCCCATTTGCATGTGGCTGAGCACGGGCTGTAATGGACCCACGGCCACTAGATGGCATCAACATGTTTACTGACCTCTTTGTCTCCATCTAGTGGTTGTCTGCCCTTTTGCAGCTCAGATGGAGCAATCTCAATGAGCAAGTCACTTGTGTTGCGTAGAGAACTGCATATATTTAGAATGGAGTGGAGTGGAGTAATGAAGAATAGAATAGAATAGAATAGAATAGAATAGAATAGAATAGAATAGAATAGAATAGAATAGAATAGAATAGAATAGAATAGAATAGAATAGAGGATGGGATGGGATGGGATGGAATGGGATGGGATAGAACAGAAGTAGAATGAATTAGGAATGGAATGGAATGGAATGGAATGGAATAGAATAGAATAGAATAGAATAGAATAGAATAGAATAGAATAGAATAGAATAGAATAGAGGATGGGATGGGATGGGATGGAATGGGATGGGATGGGATAGAACAGAAGTAGAATGAATTAGGAATGGAATGGAATGGAATGGAATAGAATAGAATAGAATAGAATAGAATAGAATAGAATAGAATAGAATAGAATAGAATAGAATAGAATAGAGGATGGGATGGGATGGGATGGGATGGGATAGAACAGAAGTAGAATGAATTAGGAATGGAATGGAATGGAATGGCATGGCATGGCATGGCATAGAATAGAATAGAATAGAATAGAATAGAATAGAATATCAGAATAAAGAATAGAGTAGGATGGGATGGGATGGAATGGGATGGAATAGAATAGAGATTGGACAACTATTTGAATGAAATGATGCAGGATCTCTTGCTTGATCAGGAGATTGGACTCAGTGGTGGGATTAAAATTATTTTAATATCAATTCTGTGGGCATGGCATTATGTGGGCATGGTGTGGCTTGATGGGTGTGGCAGGGGGAGGATACTGTAAAATCCCCATTCCCTCCCCACCCCACTGACCTGCGTTCTCCTGTGCAGGGCAACACAAGAAGACCCAGCTGATCAACTGGGACTCTCAATGGGAGGCAGAGAAGAGATGAGGTTGGTGGGGCCAGTCAGAGGTAGGATTGGCCGGTTCTCCCAACTACTCAAAATTTCCTCTACTGGTTCTCCAGAACTGGTCGGAACCGACTGAATCCCACATCTGGTTGGACTAGAAGATCTCCAAGGTCCCTTCCAATTCTGTTACTTCGTTAGTATTTCAGCAGAAGAGTAAAATATTTTAAATCAATCAGTACAGGTAGATGTCAACTTACAACAAGTTCATTTAGTGACCGTTCAAAGTTGCAACAGCACTGAAAAAAGGGGGATTTATGACCGCATTTTCACAGTTAGGACTGCTGGAGCACTCGTTCCCCTGTAGTGGTCAAAATTCAGATGCTGGGCAACTGATTCCTATTTAATGATGGTCGTAGTCTCCCTGGGGTGGATCACATGATTCCCTTTTGCGACGGGGAAGCTTGATTCACTTAACAACCGGGTGACTCACTTATCCACGGCAGGGATTCCCTTTTAACAGCTGTGGCGAGAAACAAAATGGGGCGAAACTCCACTGAACCAAAGTCTCGCTGAACGACAGCAAGGTTGGGCTGCATTTTGGCCGTACAGTGAGGACAATCTGTACCCCTTTCAGGCCTGGGAGAATTCATCCTGCAGTACATTAAAAAAAGGAGAAAGGTAGATCTTTTGGGAAGCTGTCCCATTTAAATAAAAACAAACAAACCACAAAATTAATCACGTTGTGGTGACAGGATACAAGTCCCCTTGCCAGGAGGAAGAATTTTACAGCAGTGAAAACAAAGCTTTGCTGAATGCCAACACATACACAAACACACATACACACACACACCCCAAACAAGGTGTTCCTTTATTTACAGACCCCTGTTTTTTTGTTTTTTTTTTAAGTTCTCTCCTTTCCTCTTTTCCTCCTTAATGTTAAACAAACGTTATTTTCCCTGCGGCTTTTGGAGCCTGTATGTGTCCACACAACTCCACCCCCACACTTGCTCTTCTTTGCACCAAAGACAAATTCCTTGTGTGTCCAATCACACTTGGCCAATAAAAGAATTCTATTCTATTTTCATCACCCGGTCTGTCCCGTCTCAGCAACAACTTCCACTTTTATAACAATAAAAAAAAACAAAAAACAACAAGCCAGAAAAAGCTTGATCCTGTTCCAACAACTCGGGAGCTGGAATGTAGGTTGCGCAATTGCCGGAATATCAATGGCAACAACTCTTGTGAACTCCCCCTTTTGTGTGACCGTGGGTGGGCAGCCGACTTTCTGTGGGCTCTGGCGTGAATGAGGAAAAGCTCGGCTGTCCTTTTCTCCCGTCTCTGCTTTGTGTGTGTGTGGCAGGACAAAAACTTGGGTTTTCGAGAGGTCAACGCTTCCGGTGGGCTTGTAGGGGGGGTGTTGTGTGTCGTGTGTTTGGGAGGGAGGGAGTGAGATAGCCGAAAGAATTGTGCTTCTTGCACGGCTTGGGCGTTAGCAAATCCATGCAAGCATTGAGCCAACAGGTTTCCTTGCTGGAGAAACTAGATGTCCTTCCTCGCAAAATCTCATTTATATGCTGAGGGAGACATTTGTTAGGTGGGGACAGGAGGAAGGGTGCACTCCACCTGCTTACCTTCTGCCCATTGAGGTATTTTAATACTCAGAAGTGAGCTGGGGGGTGTCCCTGGAGGTCTTCTAGTCCAACCCCTCCTCAAGCAGGAGACCTGATACCATTTCAATGCTTGTCCAGTCTCTCCTTGAAAGCCTCCAGTGATGGAGCCCCCACAACTTCTGCAAAGAAGCTGTCCCACTGGTGGATTGTCCTCACTGTTAGAAAGCTTCTCCTTAATTCCAGGTTGCTTCTCTCCTTGGTTAGTTTCCATCCATTGAATCAGAATAGAACTGATTAAACTTAACCTTAGACTGTCTACCATTGACCTCACCCCTTTCCTAAGAGGTCTGTAGGGGGCGTAAAGCGCACCAACGTGCCTACCGTCCCTGTCCTATTGTTTCTCTATTCTTTTATTTTTTTCTTATATATACCCATTTCATGTATTCACAACTATGTATACACTTATACTTATTATCTTGGAAACAATTGACAAATCAAATAAATAAAATAAAATAAATAAATAAAGGGACCTTGGAGGTCTTCTAGTCCAGCCTCCTGCTCAAGCAGGAGAACCCGTACTATTTCAGATAAGTGACTGTCTACAGACTCTTCTTAAAAACCTCCAGTGACGGAGCATCCACAACTTCTGAAGGCAACTTCTGTTCCGCTGGTTAATTGTCCTCACTATTAGGAAGTTTCTCCTTAATTCCAGGTTGCTTCTCTCCTTGATGAGTTTCCATCCTTTGCTTCTTGCCTTCTGGTGCTTTGGACAACAATTTGACCCCCTCCTCTTTGTGGCAGCCTCTCAAATACTGAAATAATGCTATCATGTCCCCCCTTGTCCTTCTTTCTCTGGACTAGCCCAAACCCAATTCCTGCAAGCTGAAATAAGCATGGCATCTGTCAACTGGTAGGAGACTGGATTAATTTTGATTTTTTTTAAGCAAAGATCCCCAAAATTCTAGTGCCAACTCAGCAAATTTAGATATTAAATATCTCTAATATTTAGTAAGGCTCCAAAATACTTTTCACAGAGAAATCATTGGTGATAGAGAACTTTCTACAGGCGGAAGCTGCTGATTTTTCTGTCCCGTCCCCCCCCACACACAAAGTCCTTCGCCTGTTCCTGAAGATATCCTAAGATTTAGGCTGCTATAGGTCTCCATGAACAGAGCTATCCTTTGCTGTGAGATTGTTATCAGCAGGATTCCCCTTTTTCCTACCACACACATTTGCTCTGAGTCACAACATTAATTAATGGAGCCCATTTATTTCAAAACAGAGCAGTGAAACTGATTTAGTATTTTCCTCTTTATTTATAAATGTTTCTGCCCTGGGCCTAAGGGGTTACCTTCATAGATTCTTTTCTCTTTTCTCTTGGATTTATGTACAACGTGTGGCACTGGAAGCTGAGGTGCCGAGAATTACACTTGCGTTTTTTTTTTTTTTAAAAAAAATCTATCAAATCCATTTCATTCACTTCTGTAGTTTCCTTTCTCTCCGTAGCGTGAGGGAGATGCAAGAGCTCAATGAAAAAACAAAAACAAAACCCTTTGCTAACTGAGCATGATCATGAAAAATGCCTTCTCTTCTCGGGGATGAAAAATGCTTGTTCCTTTCACTTTCCAAGGCTGCTTTCTGAAGAAGTAGTGGAAAGGCTGATCGTAATGCCAATAAGTAGAAGAAAACACATGTGGAGCTCCAGGGTTGAACTGTGAACTGATATTGTTGCTTAGTGGGGTCATGAAACGTCTGCAAGGAAACAACCAAGCTCCGAGAGCAGCAAGGACCCCACAGTTCTCCTCCTCCTCCTCCTCCTCCTCCTCCTCCTCCTCCTCCTCCTCCTCCTCCTCCTCCTCCTCCTCTCTGCAAATCCCGCTCCCTTCAAGGACTGATGAGGTTACCAACTTGGGTCATGAAACGTCTCCTCTTTTCCTGCATTTTCTACTGAGGTTATTCCATACCCCAATCTAAAAAAATAAAAATAGATACATATCTGCAGTCATGCTTTCCCCAATCTTGAAAGATGCAGGATTTTGGAGAAAAGGATCCATATTCTATCTATGGAGATTCTCCGTCTTCCAGGTCATGGTTGTTCCAAAGGTGCTTTCCCCCCCTCCCACCCCCCCGAGAGGCAACTGGACTTTCTGATATTCCTTTGAAGACGTTGCTAAGAGGCCCCTTCAGCTCTGCCTCTTGAAAGAGCAGCTTTAAGAACCAGATTATATATTTGGCTTGGGACAAGCTTACATGAGTTTTTAATGCAAGGGATGACGGGGCCCTAAGAGAAGTACAAGTTCTTCTTGAAGAGTATTCAGAAACCTTAGATGTTTCCACGAGGTACCTAGACTACGATCTTAGTCCTCCTCACTCAGCTATTGAATTCCCAACTGCATGTCTACCTAGTTGAAGTGGCCCTTCGGTTCCAGGCAGCTATTCCACACATGTAGTGCCGTTTCCATACAAGTGTTTTCTTTAAAAATAGATGACATGTTTAATGGTTTCTCTCAGCCATGTAAGAACAGAAGCTTTCAAACTACGATGGGCCATCCTAGACATTTCTTTCAAGCACATGGAGTGACCTCGAGGCTCAGTCTTCTCTTTCTACCACAAACCTGAGGCATGAAATCAGATTTAAATATTTCAGGCCTCCCAGGGGGAGCCGATGTAGAGGAACTGCAAGACAGGGTGAACTGATGATTGCCAAGATCTCTCTCACTCAACAAGTGGACGGTTGCTGGAACTGAGTAGGTCTAGTTTCTTTTTGTTGTTGTTGTTGTTGTTTACAGATAATAATAACATAATCAGAGTTGGAAGGGACCTTGGAGGTCATCTAGTCCAACCCCCCCACCCAAGTGGGAGACCCTACACCATTTCTGACAGAGGACAGTCTAGTCTCTTCTTGAAAGCCTCCGGTGATGAAGCTCCCATAACTCCTGAAGGCAACTAATGTTCTATTGGTTCATTGTTCTCACTGTCAGAAAATTCCTCCTTATTTCCAGGTTGAATCTCTCCTTGTTCAGTTTCCATCCATTATTCCTTTTCTGGCCTTCAGGTGTCTTGGAAAATAGCTTGACCCCTTTTCTTCTTTGTGGCAGCCCCTCAGATATTGGAAGACTGCTATCCTGTCTCCCCTGGTCCATCTCTTTCACTAGACTAGCCAGGCCCAGTTCCTGCAACCGTTCTTCATATGTTTTAGTCCCTTAATCATCCTGGTTGCTCTTCTCTGCACTTTTTCTAGAGCCTCAGTGTCTTTTTTTATAGTGTGGTGACCAAAACTGGATGCAGTACTCTAGGTATGGCCTTGCTAAGGCTTTATAGAGTAGTATGAGTGCCTTACTTGATCTCGATTGTGTCCCTCTGTTAATACAACTTAGGATTTCATTACAATTTTTTAAATTTTTAACAACGAACATGAACAAACACATACACAAAACAACAAATAAAACCTTTCAGTTGTACAGTGTGTTGGTTGGTAGATATTTCTTGTGCACAGTATCAATAGTCTTTCCCTCCTGAGTTTAAATTTGTATTCATATTATATCAGTCAACTTTCTATGTCATATTATATTATTATTACATCATCGTTAGACTTTAATTGCAAATTCACATTATTCTTTTCGAGCCCACTTCAATTTTTACAAATTCTAATTCATATTATAATTCCAATTATAACATATCATTACCATTGTGTTATATTTACTGTTGTGTTATATTTATATTATAATATATTTCATTTTCCTATTTCTTTTATCTAGCCATTGATATAATAAATCCCATTTTTTATAATATTCTTTTTCTTCTTTCTCTCTAATTGCCAGTGTCAATTTACTCATCTCTGCACATTCCATTATTAGTATGTCTAGTTTGATGAAGAGAAGGACCAGGGGAGACAGGATAGCAGCCTTCCAAGATCTGAGGAGCTGCCCCAAAGAAGAGGGAGTCAAGCTATTCTCCAAAGACCCTGAAGGCATGGTTATAGAAAGTATGTCAAGATAGAGATGTATACAATATGATGACTGTTATTGACATGACTGTTAGGTTTACTAAGCTTAATATTATTATTATATTCTTTATTAGAAGATTTGTTAAGAGGAAGAAATGAACAGGTCTCCTGTATACAATAGTATTATCGTAAGATTAGAAAATTAACACCAATATAATGTAAGCTGTGATAAATTTTGATTGTTATTGCACAGATATTTTTGTATCCAGACGACACACTGTTTAATGGAAGATGGAATGTTTATATTTAAAAATTTTTTTAAAAAGAAGACGCAGCAGCAACGGATGGAAACTAATCAAGGAGAGAAACATCTTGGAATTAAGGAGGAATTTCCTGACAGTGAGAAGAATTAATCAGTGGAACAACTTGTCTCCAGAAGTTGTGAATGCTCCAACATTTTAAATAAGAGATTGGACAACCATTTGTCTGAAATGACATATAGGGTTTCCTGCCTGAAGTGCGGGTTGGACTAGAAGATCTCCAAAGGTCCCTTCCAACTCTGTTATTCTGTTGCTCCGGACATAGACTTTGGCTCAGAAAAGTCAGGGTTTCCTCAGCCTTAAAATGTGGCTTCTGGAAGATGACACCTTAGTTATTTATGTGGTGTTGCCTGGTGGAACTAATGCTGAAAATTGTCTGAGCCGGAGGAGAAAGGAGGAGGAGGAGGAAGAAGAAGGGGAAGAGGAAGAGGAAGAGGAAGAAAGAATTATTGTTAGCTGGTTAGCTTCAAAGAACAGAATAGAGAAGTTCCTAAGAATAGCTTATTGGATGTGGTCACAGCCCGTCTCAAAACGCCCGACCAGATGCCTTTGGGAAACAAACACAAAGCCGTATCAATCCCTTGCTATTATTCTCCTGAAATTGATTCTTCTCGTTCCTTTCCTGATTTAGCCAACAAAAATGTGTTCTCCCAGAGGTGTTTTTTCTGCTCGCATGCAAAAGTATAAAAGTCTAACAGCAGAGAGACCTGTCAGGACTGTGATAGAGGAACAAAAAGCACCATTTGATATTCAGAGAGAGAGAGAGAGAGAAGAGCCTTCTGGAGGGATCTTTTGTAGATGTTCCCTGCAGCCTTCCTGGGAGGTGTTTTGGTCAGATGAAAAGAAGGACCAGAGGGGACATGATAGCAATCTTCTAGTATTTGGAGGGGCTGCCCCCAGAGAAGAGGAGGGGCCAACTTGTTCTCCAAAGCACCAGAAAGCAGGACAAGAAACAATAGATGGAAACTCATCAAGAAGAGAAGCAACCTGGAATTGAGGAGAAACTACTGAACAGTGAGAACAGTGGAATAGAAGTTGCCTTCAGAAGTTGTGGTTGCTCCATCACTGGAGGTTTTTAAGAAGAGACAGGACAGCCTCTTGTCTGGAATGGTCTAGGGTCTCCTGCTCAAGAAGAGGGATGGACTAGAAGACCTCCAAAGTCCCTTCCAGCTCTATTCTGATTGATCGGCTTTCCAAGGAAGAATGAGAGAAGCAACCTAGAACTAATGAGAACAATCCATCATTGGAACAACTTGCCTCCAGAAGTCATGAATGTTCCCAACAATGGAGGTTTTAAAGAAGAGATTGGACAGTCATTTGTCTGAAATAGAATAGGATTTCCTATCTGCACAGGGGGGTGGACTAGACGCCCTCCAGGATCTCTTCCAACTCTTTTATTCCGTTTTAAATAATTCCTCTCCCTGTCTTGATTTTTTTTTTTTTTAAACCTGGATCCCACGTTTTTCCCTCCCAACAAACACGCACGATGTGAGATTATCCTTATCAGGTCTGGAAAGAACATTTCCTTCTTGCTCCATTAGACCTGAAACAAAGCTGTTTAAAGTTGCACATTCCTCAACTGTTCTCTGCATATTTGATAAGCCGTGCTCCGTTTTAGCCCTGGATTCTATCTGACAACAGATAACAGATAATCAGAGTTGGAAGGGACCTTGTAGGTCATTTAGACCCCACACCATTTCTGACAAATGGCAGTCCAATCTCTTCTTGAATGTCTCAAGGGATGGTGCTCCCACAACTTCCGAGGGCAACTTCTGTTCCATTGATTGATTGTTCTCACTGTCAGAAAGTTTCTCCTTATTTCCAGGTTAAATCTCTCCTTGTTCAGTTTCCATCCATTATTCCTTGTCTGGCCTTCAGGTGTCTTGGAAAATAGCTTGACCCCTTCCTCCTCTCTGTGGCAGCCCCTCAAATATTGGAACACTGCTATCACGTCTCCCCTGGTTTCTCTCTTCCCCAGACTAGCCATGCCCACTTCCTGCAACTATTTTTCATATGTTTTAGTCTCCACTCCCCTAATCATCCTGGTTGCTCTTCTCTGCACTTTTTCTAAAGTCTCAACATCTTTTTTATAGTGTGGTGACCGAAACTGGATGCAGAATTCCAAATGTAGTCTTACTAAGGCTTTTTAGAGTGGTATTAGTACCTCCCTTGATCTTGATTGTATCCTTCTGTTAATGCAACTTAGGATTGCATTAGCTTTTTTGGCGGCGGCTGCACACTGCTGGCTCCTATTTAGCTGGTTGTCCACTAAGATTCCAAGATCCCTCTCACAGTTCCTGCTATTGAGCCTGGTTTCATCCAGTCTATATGTGTACTTTTGGTTTTTCTTGCCTAAGTGTAGAACTTGACTCTTCTCTACATTGAATTTCATTTTGTTAGATAGAGCCCAGTGTTCGAGTTTGTCAAGATCCATCTTCTTGTATCCTATCTTCTTGTATCCCCCACCTCTTCCCCTATCTGGATCGAGTTTTGATCTTTAGCAACTGATCGCCATCGCTCTTGAGTGCCACATGATTAGGTTTTGACATCATTTGATGGCGGATATTTGGTTATTACCTGACGCGAACGAAAGGAACTGAGCACAGCCAATCGCTTCAGAGCAGCCAAGCTGGGTGCCTGCAGCCCCGCCCTCCCCCCAAAAAAAAATTGACATATTTTTATCCCTGTAAATTGGAGCTTTCGTTCGTGGGAAGGCAAATAAAACATTGCAACAGGCAAGCGGGGGGAGGGGGGTGGTGTGGGGGAAAAACCAGCAATGTTTTCAATGCATAGTCCATTGTGTGCAGAATTAATAGAAAACTCGATTATCCAGTTATAGAGTCTAACTATGGGCTTTGTGAATGGGTCCAATGTTTCTGAGGCTCCATTGCAGGCTTGGCTCTTCGGCAATCGGCAACAAGGAGAGGATTATCTCTGCTGTACAGTATTTGTTTTATTAAACCAATTAAAAGCGTGTCAACCTAAGGAAGTATTTTTCCACTTCTTTATGAAAACAAAGAAGGGGGGTAACTGTCTCTAAGGGCAGAGGAAGAGGGTGAGAAGGAATGAAGAAATCCGTGCTGCCGTGTCCGATCGAGGGAGGGAATCAAAGCAAACCCTGAGACAGGGTGGTCCTTGACTTATGACCACAATTGAGTCCATGTTGTGGCGTGCCAGCGGAGCTGGCAGGAGACTCTGACAGTGAGGAGGTTGGGGAGGAACATAGGCCAGTCCTGGAGTCTGGGGAAGGCTCTGACAAGGGCTCTGCGTCGGAGACAGAGATGGGGCCAGGGCCGTCCGACAGTTATCTTCTGCCTTCAGAGTTGGAGATCAGTGGGGAAGAAGAACAGCTGGAGCCTGTTCCCAGTGTGTGCATGTGCAGAGCTGCCAGGAGAAGGGAACAGTTAAGGAACAAGGGTCGACTTAGGAGTAAAGGCTCAGGTGGATGGTGAATGGCCCCTCCCATAGGGAATAACGAGGAAGGAAAGGGGAGTGGGGTTTGCAGGAGACACTTTAACCTCAATAAAAGGGGTTTTATCGGGACGAGGAGTCTGCTTCATAATCTTGGGAAGCCTAGGTCAGAACAGCCCATAATCTCCGTTGCTAAGCAAGACCCTTATTGATTTATTTAGCCTATGGCGTATCCTACAAGGACATGAAACCTAGATTAACATTTCACCTAGGTTTTAAAAAAAAATGCAATAAAGTAGGAATGTTAAGAAGGTCTATATTCATCCATTGAAGGACAGCATCGTTCCTATGGGGGGAAATCAGATACCAGACTGGTATATGCCCTCAGCTTGTAGCCAGTCACAATGTGATCTACAATTGTAATATGGGATCCCGCAGTCACCCTGTGGGTGGGGTGGGGAGGATCCTGTGGCCCTTTTATACAGAGAGTCCTGGCCCAGGCCATGTGAGGTACAAATCCTATTCAGGATTTTCCATTGCTTGTAGACCAGCCTGGCACTATTTAGAATAAGAATAGAATAACAGAGTGGGAAGGGACCTTGAAGGTCTTCTAGTCCAACCCCCTGCCTAGGCAGGAAACTCTACACCACTTCAGACAAATGGTTCTCCAACAACTTTTTTAAAACTTCCAGTGTTGGAACATTTACAACCTCTGGAGGCAAGTTGTTGAGCTGATGAATTGTTCTAACTGTCAAAAAATTCCTCCTTAGTTCTACGTTGCTTCTCTCCTTGATGAGTTTCTATCGTATTGCTTCTTGTCCTGCCTTCAGGTGCTTTGGAGAATAGCTTGACTCCCTCTTCTTTGGGGAAGCCCTTGAGATATTGGAATACTCTGCTGTCATGTCTCCCCTAGTCCTTATTTTCATTAAACTAGACATACCCAGTTTCTGCAATCATTCTTCATACATTTTAGCCTCCAGTCCCCTAATTCTCTTTGTTGCTCTTCTTTGCACACTTTCTAGAGTCTCAACATCTTTTTTTTTTTTTTTTTTACATCGTGGCGACCAAAACTGGATGCAGAATTCCAAGTGTGGCCTTACAAATGGAATTTTAAAGCAGTAGTGTCATCTAGTGTCATCTACTTCTCATCATCTCGATTCTATCCCTGTATTTATTCAGCCTAGAATTGCATTGGCTTTTTTGGCAGCTGTTGCACACAGCTGGCTCCTATTTAAATGGTTGTCCATTAGGACTCCAAGATCCCTCTCGCAGTTACTACTACTGAGCAAGGTACCACATATACAGTATATATACTGTATATTTCTTTGGGAGTCGTTTAAATGTCTCTCTAAGGTATCGATATATTTCTGGAAAATATGTGGTGCCCAGAATGGTACGTGGATGTGGTTTCAACAATGGAAAGCAAAGAGGAATAATGACTGGATGTTTCTTTGACATCACACTTCTTACAGTTGCAGCCAAAAATTGCATTAACTTTCTAGCATCTGTATCATCCTGCTGACTCACCCGTCAGTGATTTCATCTAAGTTCTTCTCAGATGTGGTGTTTCCAAGCCACCTTCAGAATAATAGAATAATAGGGTTGGAAGGGACCTTAGAGGTCTTCTAGTTGTGCCCTGAACAGACAAAAGACCCTCTGCCAATCTGAACAAATGGCTGTCCAATCTCTTCTAAAAAAACAACACCAATGTTGGAGCACCCACAACTTCTGGTGGCAAGCTGTTCCACTGGTTGATTGTCCCCACTGCAAGGAAGTTTCTCCTTAATTCCAGGTTGCTTCTCTCTCCTTGATGAGTTTCCATCCATGGTTTCTTGTCCTGCCTTCAGGGGGCTTTGGAAAACAAGTTGAACCCTTTCCCCCCTGTGATACCCCACAATTCTTGGAAGACTGCTATCCTATCACACACACACACCCAGGTCCTACTTTTCACTAGACTAGCCAAACCCAATTCCTGCCACCTGAAAGAAGCATGGCTTATGTCAACTGGTAGGGAACTGGAACAATTTTGCTTTTGCTAAGGTCCCCCAAATTTCTCTCTTCTCAATATAGTCCCTGATGCTATTTCATGTTCAGTTTCCTAGCCATGCAGAATGGATAACCCAGTTCTTCCCAAGGGAATAGCAATGATTTGATTTATTTTACTTCCTCCATTCCAGAGCGGATGCATCTCAGCTGACATCAGGTAGCTTCTAAATTAAGATTACCCTGTTTCCCCGAAAATACGACCTACCCTGACAGTAAGACCTAGCTTGATTTTTACACGTGCGCCCAGTATAAGCCCTACTCCCAAAATAAGCCCTAATTAAGATCCCTAACATAAAAATTAAGCTGGGGTGGGGATGGGGTGGTGGAGCTGCCCTTCTACTTACCTTTGGGCAGGTGTAGACAGGCCTCACACCCACAACACCTGCCGGGCCGGGCCATTTCTTCTGGAGCCAGCAGGGCTGGCAAGACTTTCCTGAAGGCCTCTGGAGCTCAGGATCGATCCAGATCTCTCTTATCGGCTTCAGGAAAGCCTTGCTGGCTCCAGAAGAAGAAGGCCTCTGACAGTGAAAAGGAGGCCTGGAGCGACGCGCGCAAGTGAGGTTAGTCAGTGGATGACATCTGGTGGCTTTTTTTGTGGCAAAAAATATAAGTCGGGGTCTTATTTTCGGGGAAACATGGGTAGTAAAATATTCAAGATGAGTACTCTATAAAAGGCAGCTTTCAGGGAAGGAAGCAACTTCACAAGTTAGTGCAATGGGGAAACGAACTTTGTATACATCAACCAAGTCAGTGGCTGTGATAAGATATTTGAATAGCAAGTAGAGTTCTTAGGACTGTCCAGGTGAATAATGTGAAATTCCAGCTGTTACCTACAGATGTGGGAGAAGTATAGGGTTTGGGGGCGGGGTTGGAAGTTGGCTGTGCTTCAGTAGGCTGTTCTGCTTTACTCTCAGTTTAAAGTTCACCTTTTCAACCTTGGAAAATAGCAGAGCTTCTTCCGCTCTCTTGCTGAAATTCAACCAAGCCCTCATCATCATAATGAAGAGAAAAGGAGCAAGATTTGGTTCTGGCTCATGCATAACTAATAAAATTGCTAATTAAGGGATAGATTCTGCCTTATAATGCTCAGCTGAAATTCTCATTAGAGAATTTATCTCTCTCTCTTTAAAAAAAAAAAAAAAAAACACAGGACAAGATCTGAATTGTATCCTATTCATCTAGATTTTCCTCTAAAGTCTTATTGCCCGAGTTCAAAAGAGGGTTGGTGGTGACAGTGGCAGTAAAAATCAGCAGAACAAATTTCATTGTGCAAAGCTAAAAATAAAAAGAGCAACACACCGTTTTAAAATCTTTCACGCGGATTACACTGCGCAGTCCTGTTTCAGCCGGAGAAGAGCAGGATGCTAGGAGGGTCTTAGATCCAAGAACTAGGCTGTTTAATGGATCGCCTGATTCCCCCAACCCTTTAGAATACACAGCGTGGGATAACAGGGTTGGAGGCTTTATCCAACCTCCTGCTTAAGCAGGAAATCTTATGCCATTCCGGACAAATCATGGCCCAGTTTTTTCTAAAATCCCCCCCCCCCCGGGAGCATGACTTCTGGAGTTAAGCCATGGAAAAATAACAGATCATCAGAGTTGGAAGGGACCTTATAGGTCATCTAGTCCAACCCCTGCCCAAGCGGAAGACCCTACAACCATTTCTGACAGATGGAAGTCCAGTCTCTTCTTGAAAGTCTCAAGTGATGAAGCTCCCACAACTTCCGAGGGCAACTTCTGTTCTATGGGTTGATTGTTCTCACTGTTGGAAAATTCCTCCTTATTTCCAGGTTGAATCTCTCCTTGTTCAGTTTCCATCCACTGTTCCTTGTTTGGCCTTCAGGTGCTTTAGAAAATAGCTTGAGCCCTTCCTCCTCTCTGGGGCAGCCCCTCAGATTCTCTCCTGTCTCCCCTGGTCCTTCTCTTTACTAGACTAGCCAGGCCTAATTCCTGCAACCGTTCGTTGTATGTTTCAGCCTCCAGTCCCCTCATCATCCTGGTTGCTCTTCTCTGCACTTTTTCTAGAGTCTCAACATCTTTTTTATAGCATGGTGACCAAAACTGGATGCAGGACTCTAGCTGTGTGGCCTTACAGAGTGGCATTAGTCCCTCCCTTGATCTTGATCATTCTCGTTGACAGGAAATTTCTCCGTTGTTGGAGGTTGGATCTCTCTTTAATGATCATTTACCCATTACTTCTTGACTTGCCCTTAAGTGCTTTGGAGAAGAAATCAGTTTCCTCCCCACCTCTTTTCTCCTCCCTCCCCTCCCCTCTCCTTCTTCCCTCCCTTCCTCAGTCCCTCCCTTCTTCCTTCCCTCCCTCCCTATCTTCCTTCCGTCTTTTCCTTTCTTCCTTCATGTTTTCCTTCCTTCCCTTCTTCCCTCCCTCCCCTCCCTTCTTCCTCCCATTTTTTTCCTTTCTTCCTTCATGTTTTCCTTCCTTCCCTTCTTCCTCCCTCTCCTCCCTCCCCTCCCTCCCCTTCTTCCTTCCATCTTTTCCTTCCTTCCTTCATGTTTTCCTTCCTTCCCTTCTTCCCTCCTTCCCTCCCTCCCTCCCCTTCTCCCCTTCTTCCTCCCCTTCATCTTTTCCTTCCTTCCTTCATGTTTCCCCCCTCCCTCCCTCCCCTTCTTCCTCCCATCTTTTCCTTCCTTCCTTCATGTTTTTCCTCCTCTTCCTCCCATCTTTTCCTTCTTCCTTCCTTCCTTCCTTCTCCCTCCCTCCCTCCCTCCCTTCCATCCATCCCATCCATCCACAGTACAAAACGTACACAAAGCTTTAGAAAAAGTAACAACAAACATAAAATCATGCTGATCTCCTTTCCAGACCCATACTGTGAATTAAATCTGCAAAGGAGTACTAGTTGAGGCTTGTGGATCCGTATTTACTGCCAAGGAAAAAGATTTATGTTTCTGAGGACAGCCACAGAAGAAAAAAAAATAGAGAGTAGTGGGGAGAAGCAGGAGAGACAGCAACCAATAGCCGCCACTATATAAAAGGATCTTCATTTCGGGAACAGGAGGAAAACGCTTTCTCACATGATGGTGTTTTAAACACAGGGGTCCCCAAACTTGGCAACTTTAAGACTTGTGGACTTCAACTCCCAGTATTCTCCAGCCAACACTGGAGAATACTGGGAGTTGAAGTCCACAGGTCTTAAAGTTGCCAAGTTTAGAGACCTCTGGTCTCACACATCTCCTACCCTTAAAGCGTTGAGAACCAAGCAGGATAAAAACATCGCTTGGAGGGCTGGGAGATATTCTGGACGGAAGGGGTGTCGTGTGTTGTTCCCCTGGGAAGGACTAGTAACAGCAAAGTAACTCCTTACAAGGCAGAGGAGGCGAACCAGGTCTCCCTCTTCTCTTTTAAGGCTGAGCCCAACGGGACCACAAAGGGTTATTCTTGAAATTATAAAGGATTTCGCGTTTGGGACAAGGAGGCCCTGAAATGAATGAGAAGGAAGATGGAAGAAACCAGGTTTGGCCAGTCTGGCTATATCAAGAGATGTTTAATATCTAAATTTGCCAAGCTGTCACAGGGTTGTCACTAGAATTTTGGGGACCTTTGCTAAAAAATAAAAACTATTCCCGTTTCCCACCAGTTGACATATGCCGTGCTTCTTTCACCTTTGCAGGATTTGGATATGGCTAATCTAGAGAAAAGAAGGACCAGAGGGGATATGGTAGCAGCCTTCCAGTGTTTGAGGGGTTGCTACAAAGAGGAGGGGGGGGTCAAATTATTCTCCAAAGTGCCAGAAGGCAGGACAAGAAACAGTGGATGGAAACTAATCAAGGAGAGAAGCAACTTGGAATTAAGGAGAAATTTCCTAACAGGGAGGACAATCAACCAGTGGAACAGAAGTTGCCTCCAGAAGTTATGGATGCTTCTTCCCTTGAAGCTTTCAAGAAGACATTGGACAGCCACTTGTCTGGAATGATATAGGGTCTCCTGCTTAAGGAGGTTGGACTAGATGACTTATAAGGTCTCTTCCAACTCTATTATTCTGAATTGTTTATATAACAAAGTGGCCTTCGAAGGAGCCACAACTTGAAATCCACGTCAGGCATGAGCCTATAAAGCAAAATTCAAACTCTTGACTGATGCCACTTTCTCTCCCTCCCTCCCTGCTACTCCTACAATCCACCCAGAGACACCAGAAACCTGTTGGAAAAGCACATGGTGTTGCATTAGTTACTCCAGGTTCCTATCTGATTTGGAAATTTGCAGGTCAGCCACCTACCCGGCAAAGAAATCCCCCCTCTGTGTTGTTCTAAAAGTGTGTGTGTGTGTGTGTTAGTTATATATGTGTGTGTGTGTTGTGACCTTTCTTTTTCATGTGCTGTGGCCATGCTCTCTCTGTCATACCGGAAGCATGTGCCTTTAACACAAGCTTTGGAAACGGTGTGACTCATTTACGTAACGCTGCTCAAGCTGGAAGTTGGCACTCTCTTGGCTGCAAGCAAATTTTCACATTAAGCCACGGAATATTCCCTGGGACGAGCTTTTAAAATAGTCAGAATATATAGGTGTATAACTTGCATTTGGGGGTCTCAAATTACTCGCAGGATATTTTAGTGTGCCTGTTTAAATGGCATGGAAGGAGGGGTGTTTGTGAGAGGAATAGACTCAGCAATTGTGGTTTGCTTAAGGCTTTTTTTTTTTTGTAAAAGTTTTTTTTTTTTTTAAAGACAAACACTAACAAACACAAACATAAAATATCAACATAAAACCATCTTCCAAGATACAGCGTGTCAGTTGGCACATTTCTTTTGTGCAATGTCACAATATCAACAGTATTCCACTTCCAAACATACATTCATATTACATAAGTCAACTATACATATTATGTTATATTATATTGTATTATTATTGTATCATTATTAGACTCAACTATAAATTTACATAGTTCTTATCGAGCGAATCTGAGTTTTAACAAATCTGGGAACATACAATTCATTTTATTATGTTCAATTATATAATATCATTACATCATATTATCTTACATATTATGCTATTCCTTTTTATAACATAGTTTACTTCTCTCTTTTCTTATCTAATCATTGATAAAATAAATTCCAAATGTTATAATATTCTTCATCTTCTTGGTTTGTTTTAGGCTTGTTAACTCGTTTCTGCCTTAGAGGGGACATAAGGATAGTCCTGGACTTACAACAGTCTGTTTAATGGCCACCCGAAGTTACGACAACACTGAAAAAATGGGAGTTAGGACTGTTTGTTTCACACTTATAACCATTGTAGCATCCCCATGATCGCGTGATCAGGATTCTGATGCTTGGCCACCATATTTACGACGGTCACAGTGTCCCACAGTGTCCCATGTGATTCCCTTTTACGACCTCCTGACAAGCAAATGGGGAAGCCAGGTTCACTTAATGACTGGGTGACTAATTTAAGAATCTCAGGGATTCGCGTAACCACAGTGGTGAAGGGAGGTCATAGAGTCGGGCAGAAGTCACTTAACGAACAGGTTCAATTAACAAAAGGCACGTTGAAGATGGGTGAACAGTTGTAAAAATAATGTTTGCCACCTTCTCAAGTTGAAAAGTCAAATTTTCAGGTTAAAATATTTGTGTAGTATGGTGGAAGTGTGCTCCTGCAAGTGCTTTATAACCCCTATGTTATTTTAAAAAGCATTTTTTTTAAAAAAAAAAAGTATTTTCTGTCTCTTGAAAGTTACAAAATTAGCAGATGGATGGATGGATAGAGATAGATAAATAGATGAATGTAGAAAGATGATAGATAGATGATAGAGATAGATGGATGGATAGAGTTAGAGAAATAGATGGATGTAGATAGATAGAGATAGATGATGGATGGATAGATGGACAAAATAGATAATAGATAGATAGATAGATAGATAGATAGATAGATAGATAGATAGATAGATAGTTGGTTGGATAGATGGATAGAGATAGAGAAATGGATGTAGATAGATGATAGATGATAAAGATAGATTGAGAGAGAGAGAGAGACAAACAGAGATAGATAAATGGATAGAGATAGAGAAATGGATGTAGATAGATGATAGAGATAGATAGATAGATAGATAGATAGATAGATAGATAGATAGATAGATAGATAGACAGACAGACAGACAGACGGATAGAGATAGAGAAATTGATGGATGTAGATAGATGATAGAGATAGATGATAGAGAGACAGATATATAGATGGATGGATAGAGATAGAGAAATAGATGGATGTAGATAGATGATAGAGATAGATAGATGATAGATAGATAGACAGATGAATAGATGATAGATAGATAGATGGATAGATAGATAGATAGATAGATAGATGATAGATAGATAGATAGATAGATGGATGGATGGATAGATAGATAGATGATAGATAGATAGATAGATAGATAGATAGATAGATAGATAGATAGATAGATAGATAATTAGATGGAATGGATGGATGGATAGATGAATAGAGATAGAGAAATAGATGTAGATAGATGATAGATAGATGATAGAGATAGATAGATAGATATATAGATTGATACAAATAGATAATGTTATAGACAGAAAGACAGACAGACAGACACACAAAGGTGATGGATAAGATAGACAGATATCATTGTTAAAGAACTAGAGCCAGGCATGTTACTCAAAACTCCCTAGCTGGAATTTTTAAAAGTCCAAAGGATCAGAATAGACCTGGTTCCTAAAGGGAAGGTCTGATTGCAGAAGAATTATCCTTTTAAGAATTGCCAGGGAAACCTCCGAAGTTCATCGTTCTACAATAGTGAGGAATACAACAGTCCGCAGTTTCGGCCCAAAATTCACAATTTCTCCACTGTAAGTTGAAACAGGCAATTTGATGTAATTCCTCCTAGATATCTATATCTATATCTATATCTATATCTATATCTATATCTATATCTATATCTATATCTATATCTATATCATCTATAATGCTTCCCATCTTCTAAAAATATTGCCTAACTGACAACTGGCAAGTTTATGAATGCTATTTCCAACCTCGTCACCTGCCAAAACCACTGTAATTTCTTGTACCATTTTGGGTTTCCTTGCCTACTTGATCCTTCTAAGGGATGATTGATGCAGATTAGGTTTCTTCAAAGTGCCAACATCTTCAACTCAAGCTGAAATAGAAATAAATACCTCCATTTTCCCAAAAATACGATCTACCCTGAAAGTAAGTCTAGCTTGATTTTTTTTTTTACATGTGTGCCCAAATATTTTACAACCTTTATTGCTGGCATTCTTAAGTGAATCACCCACCATTGCTAAATTAGGAATGGGGTCGTTAAGTGAATCTGGCTTTTCCCGTTGAATTTGCTGGTCAGAAGGTCACGAAAGGGGATCACATAAGCCCAGGACACGGGGACCATCATAAATAGGAGTCAGTTGCCAAGCACCTGAATTTTGATCGTGTGACCTTGGAGTTGCTGAAATGGGGCTAAGCTTCCAAGGCTGTAATTATGCACATGCTTATTTTAAAAACAAGTCTTGTTTTATTGCAATGCTGGGAATTATTTTCATTCCCAGCCGGTAATGAATCCCAAACAGTCTCCTGAGATAAGCACCCAACTTTCTCTTCTGTGAAGTGCTGCCAATAGCAGAAGTGTCAAATGAACTAGAAAAAAAACCCCAACTGAAGTACAAAGAGCTTCAAAGTTGAACCCAAACAGAGTGAACAACTTTGCTTCCTGCAAAGGTTTCTCTACCTTTGCACTACCTTTATATCCTATGGGAAGGGCAATCACCTCCCAGCCTTATTCCCGAGTCGCCACTTTTGTTTCAGCTGCTCTTGCCTTCTAGCAGCTCTGTGCAAACGCTCTCCTGAGTCCTCTGCCTTGCTGCTGTCAGACTCCGGAGGCTCCGAAGGCAGCACCCCACTTCCAGATGGTCCTGGCCCCATCTCCGCATCGGACGCAGGACCCTCGTCCGAGTCCTCTCCAGACTCCCGGACTGATCCCCTTTCTTCCCCATTGTCCAATTCCGCTGCTGTCTGCACAGGCTGCCAGTGAACCACAACACTAAGAAAGGGTGGGATTCAGCCGGTTCGGACTGGTTCAGGTGAACCGGTAGTTCTGGCAATTAGTTGGCCCCACCCTCCTGCCCCTGCCCTAGTCTACTTTATTTCCGTGTTTTGCAGCCCAGCTGATTCGCGTGGTACAGTGGATTGCCATGCCTTAGCTGTTTTTCTCACCAGGGCTGAAACAGAAGGTAAGTTTTAGAGCTGAAATAGGGCGGTTTTGAAATGCTGTGCACGCTCTCTCTCCAAACCGGTTGTTACACCGGTTGGATCCCACCACTGGTCGTAAGTGTGAAAAACAGCCGTAACTTTTTCCAGTGACCTTGTAACTTTGAACGGTCCCCGAATGAACTGTTGTAAGCTGAGAATTACCTGTAAGAGAGTCGGAAGGGACCTTGGAGGTCTTCTAGTCCAACCCCCTTGCTCAAGCAGGAAGCCCTGCGCCCATGACGTCGAACCTATGGCACATGTGCAGGAAGTGGCACGCAGAGCCCTCTCTGCCATCATGTGAGCTGTTGCCCCGGATCAGGTCCACTATGCCTGCGCACCTCCCTCCAGCCAGCTGATTGTTGGGTATCTGCTGTGCATGCATGGAGGGGTGGGGTGCATGCGGGAGACACACACAAATGCGCTGGGGGTTCGCACGCATATTGCATTATGGGTGCAGGCACTCATGCGCACACATGTGCATGCATGTGCACACTTTTGGCACATGACGATGACACTGCCATTTCCGACAAAGGGTTGCCTAGTCTCTTCTTGAAAACTTCCAGTGATGGTGGAGCACCCACAACCACTGGTCAAATGTTTTTACTGCCAGTTCTGTGGGCGTGGCTTGGAGGGCATGGTGTGGCTTGTGGGCATGGCTTGGTGGGCATGGCAGGGGAAGGATACTGCAAAATCCCCATTCCCTCCCCACCCCACTAACCTGCTTTCCATCTCCGTTCTCCTGTGCAAGGCAACAAAATCAGCTGGGACTCAATGGGAGGCAGAGAATAGATGGGGTTGGCGGGGCCAGTCAGACTGTTATCAGCTGCCTTTGGAGTCAGAGATCAGTGGGGCAGAAGAACAGCTGGAGCCTGTTTCCAGTGTGCGCATGTGCAGAGCTGCCAGAAGTAGGGAACAGTTAAGGAACAAGGCTTGACTTGGGAGTAAAGGGGAAGGTTACTGCAAATCCCCACCCACTCCCCACCCCACTAACCTGCTTTCCAGCTCCGTTCTCCTGTGCAGGGCAACCAAAGAAGACCCAGCCAATCAGCTGGGACTCAATGGGAGGCGGAGAAGAGATGGGGTTGGCGGGGCCAGTCAGAGGTGGTCTTTGCCAGTTCTCCGAACTACTCAAAATTTCTGCTACCGGTTCTCCAGAACCGATCCGAACCAGCTGAATTCCACCTCTGCTTCTGGCATACATATTGTCTGATCTTCAAAGACTGATCCCAGAATGAGATAGTGGCCTCATCAGAAATCCATTGGGGAAAAAATATCACATTATTGAGAGTAGTTCTTTGCTCATTGTGTGACCCTCTAAGAATTTTATGAAAACCCTCCAAGGTCTGTTTTCCTTGATTCCTCCTTATTTAAGGCTTAATTGGGAAAAAAAAATTACTTAAAAGGGAAATTCTGATAAGCTACGAAATAGGCAATTTTTCTTAGGAAGGAAAAGCATTTGCTATCCGAGAGGAAAAAAATAAAATACGAGCATTGAAGTACTTGAATGGAAATAGAGTTTAGGTTTACCAGCATGATTAACTGGTTTGTGAGTTGAAGGCTCTTTGCCTCTTGCAAACAGCAATAAGTTACTGAGGGCATAATGAGAGATATCGTGGCCTGCGTAATTGAGAAAGAGATCAAAATCTTTACTTTAAAGGACCCCAGAAGAACTTCTCACAAGCAGGATAAGTAAAAATAATTCTGTCCTGTCATAATGGTTTGTAATATGCACAACACTTCCATTTAAAATAATTTGTATTGTATTTTGTATTTTAATGTTTTAAATTTTCAATAAAGGTTACATAATAATAATAATAATAATAATAATAATAATAATAATAATAATAATAATAATAATAATAATAATAATAATTCTAGTTTGCAAGGAGAAAAGCAACTTTTTTTCCATGCATTTAAGAATGCTGATATGTTGTGATAGTTCATTGCACTGTGCAGGATTTATTAGCATCTGCACAATGTTGTCTTCCGTGAAGGAGTGTTCAGGTGATCATCAAAAAATCTCTGTTAAATTTTTTTGGTGGTGCGAGAGGGCAAGAACGAAATTATACGTCATTTAATCTGTTCATCTTCAACACGCAAAATAGGAGTTTCATAGTACTTGTGCACATACTACACAGTAGTCCTGCAGATGGTTGTGAGTCTCTGGAAGCTGCACAGTGTAATGCTTCCAAAGTTGCTCATTGCACACTTATGTTGACCTTTGGGCAGATGGTTGTTAGTTTACGGAAGCTGCACAGTAAATCTTCCAAAGTTGCTCATTGCACACTTACTCTGATTTTTATGCCTTCCTGTTTAAAACATGGAATTAGTTCGGTTCTCTCCTGTTTTCTTTGATTCTAACATTCCTTCTTGACTGAAGTAAAATTCCAAGATAAGGATAACTGGGAATTTGTCTGAAAATAAGGCCCCTGTGGCAGAATAATCACACACACATACATAGATAAGATTTATCAATGAATATATAGGATTATATATTATTATAATATGAAGAATAATTTAGATTAGAAGAGCTCCAATGCCATTTCCAGCCCTGTGATGCTAATTATATTAACAATACTATAATATATATATTGTTATAATAGTTTAACAATGATACTATTGTATTAACAGTAATAATTAAAGGTAATTATTTTGCATAATGCATTGTTTTTAAAAGCGCCTCCTCGTTAAAGAATAATTCTTTTTTTTTTTTGGTCAGTGAGTAATGTATGTTTAGCAGTTGACATTTCTCCTAAATCAGCATGTATTATACTTTTCTACATGCTATTTGAGAACTTTTGCTGATGTGGAGAAATGGCTGAAAAGTTGACCAGAGCTTAAACGCCACTGTAATTTTTGTGGCAATTGACACGATAATGTTTATCATTCAACAAAATCTGTACCGCCAAATGGAATCCGAAATGGATTTACTATTTTCTTCCTTCGTTCTTGCGGGTGAGGCAGGTTTAAATATGTTTACTGGACTGAAGTGCATGTTTGTAATGCGAGTTTTTGCCCTGGGGCTCCTTAAGAGCAGAAATTTTAAATCATTTCTACCTCTTCAAGTTATCTCGGCATCTTAACACCAGTGAATATGCTCAGGGTTTGTACTACACTGTCCATTCAGCAGTAAGGACATCTGCAAACATTGTGATATTATATTTAACTGAAACAAACATTCCCCCCCACCCACCCCGCAGTTCTTTGTAAACAAGGAACATACGATCATGGAACAATTGGAGTTACACCTCTAGAAAGTGTCTTACAGTAACTCCTATTTCTCATCATATGAAGACTTGATGTAATAAATTGGAAATAATATAAAAATATTCACTTTTTCTCCTTCCTTCCTTCCTTCCTTCCTTCCTTCCTTCCTTCCTTCCTTCCTTCCTTCCTTCTCTTTCTTTTTCCTTCCTTCTTCCAAGCTCACTCCCTCTCCTTCCTTCCTTCCTTCCTGTTTCTCTTTCTTTCTTTCCTTCCTTCCTCTTTTTTCTTTCTTTCCTTCCTTCCTTCCCTCTTTTTCTTTCTTTCCTTCCTTCCTTCCTTCCTTCCTTCCTTCCTTCCTTCCTTCCTTCCTTCCTTCCTTCTTTCTTTCTCTCTTTTTTCCAAGCTCCCTCCCTCCCTCTTTCCTTCCTTCCTTCCTTCCTTCCTTCCTTCCTTCCTTCCTTCCTTCCTTCCTTCCTTCCTGTTTCTCTTTCTTTCCTTCCTTCCTTTTTCTTCCTTCCTTTTTTCTTTTTTCTTTCCTTCCTTCCTTCCCTCTTTTTCTTTTTTTCCTTCCTTCCTTCCAAGCTCCCTCCCTTCCTTCCTCCCTCTTTCTTTCTTCCTTCCTTCTCTCTTTTTCTTTCCTTCCTTTTTCCAAGCTCCCTCCCTCTTTCCTTCCTTCCTTCCTTCCTTCCTTCTTTCTCTCTTTCCTTCCTTCCTTTTTCCAAGCTCCCTCCCTCCCTCTTTCCTTCCTTTCCTTCCTTCCTTCCTTCCTTCCTTCCTTCCTTCCTTCCTTCCTGTTTCTCTTTCCTTCCTTCCTTCCTTCCTTCCTTCCTTCCTTCCTTCCTTCCTTCTTCCTTCCTTCCTTCCTCTTTTTTCTTTCTTTCCTTCCTTCCTTCCCTCTTTTTCTTTCTTTCCTTCCTTCCCTCTTTTTCTTTCTTTCCTTCCTTCCTTCCTTCCTCCTTCCTTCCTTCCTTCCTTCCTTCCTTCCTTCCTTCCTCCCTCCCTCCCTCCCTCCTCCCTTCCTTCCTTCCTTCCTTCCTTCCTTCTCTCTTTCCTGGGATATTTTTTCCCCATATTTTTACATTAAGACTTGGGGCCTGGTAGGATGTGCTTGAAATTTCATCGTCTGAAATGACAAGAAAGTAGAGAGGTTGCTGTGATGAAACATAATCTTCCAGGAAGTCCTTCTCTGACAAAAAAACAAACCCCAGACTGGAAAGATCTAAGAACCTTTCCCCTAGTAAGTCAGGGTATTTCAAAACTGGAGGTATCCACCTCTCCTCGTTTAGCTCAGAATACAGTAACGGAATCTTAAAGTTGGATTTTAGTTTAGAGAACTAAACTCTCAACTGTTACTCGGTGGAAGAATCCAAATTAAGGCTGATGGCTGCTTGCCCTCTACTTCACCTGAGCCGATTAACTGAACCTGTTGAGGAGAAACATCAAACATTCGAAGAGTATCAATCAAAGAGAATATTTGTAACTTAGGGTTGAACTCGGGAGTCCTTAGTGGTCTCTGGGCTTGGCAGACATTCCACTAGAGAAACTCTAGTGCACAAACCCCACTGCTTTTAGCATGGATAATGTTACCTGGTTGGGTCATGAAACGTCTGCAAGAAAACCACCTGTTCTGACCCAAACCTTGTTCCAACGAAACAAACACCAGACAGAGGTAACAGCAAAACCTTTTAATGATTCTTTACGAATCCTGTTCCGTCCCAGTTAAAACGCTGTTTCAAACTAATTGTCTCTGATAAGAACGAGCCTTGCCAAGGTGGTGCAACACTGCCAAGAACACCAGATAAAGTTACTAAGAACTATTTCAAACACAAAAAGTCTTCCAACACCAACCAAGATATTCCAAATGTCCACAAGGCTTGAGTGCAAAAACTTCTTTGCTTCCTGCAAAGAACTCCGGTTTCTCAGCTGGCTTTTATCTCTTAAGGGAGGGGCCATTTCCTTGCAGCCTTACTCCCAAGTCGCCTATGCTGCTGCAGCTGCTCTTTCCTTTGAGCAGCGCTGCATGCACGCACACTGGGCACAGGCTCCTCGGGGGCCTCTTCATCGCTGCTGCCAGCCTCCACAAGCTCTGAAGGCAGCATTCCACTCCTTGGTGGTCCTGGCCCCATCCCTGCATCACACGCAGGCCCGTCATCTGACTCCTTGCTCTCCGAGACCTCAGCTGTCTGCACCTGCTGCCGGCAAACCACAACACCACCAAGCTCAGAGAGCACCAAGGACCCCACAGTCCTCCTCCTCCTCCTCCTCAACCTCACTTCTTCTACCATGTTTCTCCAACAATGCGCCCCCCCCAATAGGAAGACCCAGCATGTTTTCTAGGCATAAAATGAAATTAAGCCCCTCCCCCAAAATTTAGGCCTAGTTTAAAACATGTGAAATTGGGGGGGGGGAAGCAGGGTGGGAAAACTTGCCATTAGGAGTGCCCTGCAGGCAGCTACGCCTCACCATCAGCCGCTCCTAACAGCCAATCATGGTGGAGCACAGAGGGCTCCCTTTCCCCCACCAAGCGCCTTTGCTTCAGACCCGGGTCAGCAAGCGGCATCGGCGTGGATGTCTGGCAGCGTTTCAGCTGCTTCTCAGGCCTCCGTAGCTTCCACGGTTCCCACCGGTGCTGGCGCCTCTCTCGCCAGCGCCGTCTCCAACAACAGCATCTGAGTTGCTCCCGCTTTCCCCCCGTTCCCGTAACAATAGGAAAAAAAACAACATTTTGAGGTACCTGGGAGCACTGTGCGCTGTGTTTTGGTTTAATCCTGAGCGGCTGGGTGGGTGTGAGAAGAGCCTGAGCGAGCGTCTCTGCTGCTGCTACCCTTGGTGCTCCAGCCTCGGGCTGTGCAAGTTTGCAAAAGTCCCAGTGCGCAGCCCGCGCCCAGGCTGAGCTGCAGCTGTCCCTCTCTCGCCAGCTCCGTCTCCAACAACAGTGGAAGCAGTGGCGGGAACTATGGAAGCGTTTCAGCCGCTTCTCGGGTGGGGGAGCCGCCTCCGTAACTTCTACGCCCACCCAGCCGCTTGGGATTAAACCAAAACGCAGCGCGCGGTGCTCCCAGGTACCTCAAAATCTTTTTTTTCCTGTTGTTACAGGGACGGGGGGGAAAAGCAGGAGCGACTCAGATGCTGTTGTTGGAGATGGTGGTGGTGCGCGGGGGGGGGATTAATTCACCCCTGAAAAGATGTCATAGCCATTTTTGGGGGGCTCAAAAAAAAAAAAAAAGACCTGGCCTTATTATATGAGAAACACGGTAGCACTGATGACCTAGTTGGGTCATGAAATGTCTGCAAGAAAACCACCAAGCTCAGAGAGCACCAAGGACCCCACAGTCCTCCTCCCTTTCCTTCTCCTCAACCCCACTCCTTCTAGCACTGATGATGTTACCTAGTTGGGTCATGAAATGTCTGCAAGAAAACCACCAAGCTCAGAGAGCACCAAGGACCCCACAGTCCTCCTCCCTTTCCTTCTCCTCAACCCCACTCCTTCTAGCACTGATGATGTTACCTAGTTGGGTCATGAAATGTCTGCAAGAAACCACCAAGCTCAGAGAGCACCAAGGACCCCACAGTCCTCCTCCCTTTCCTTCTCCTCAACCCCACTCCTTCTAGCACTGATGATGTTACCTAGTTGGGTCATGAAATGTCTGCAAGAAAACCACCAAGCTCAGAGAGCACCAAGGACCCCACAGTCCTCCTCCCTTTCCTTCTCCTCAACCCCACTCCTTCTAGCACTGATGATGTTACCTAGTTGGGTCATGGATTTGTTCCCAATTCATTCTAAATAGAAGCTACCCAACAGCATGAGGGTATGCAAGGGTTCTTATACCTACAATTTTATACCATCCAGAGTGGTTTGAACTCATAGCTTTTTCTTCCCACTATTCCCAAGTTTCAGAGAACTGGTCGGCCCCCTCACAGGCAACTGGTTAATGGTAGTTGACTACCTCATCTCTACACACCTCTACCACAAAAAAAAAAAAAAAAAACCTGTAATAAGCCTAACCAATGAAGAGATGGAAACGAAAAGAAGGCCCCTGGGCCCCCCAATATCTTTCGGTAGGAGATTATATGAAAGGGACTTCAAGAATAATCCAAGCTATCAGGGGTTCTTGGATTGAGGTCAACGATATTAAACATGTGATTTGTCTTTGATCAATAACAAGACTCCTGAGAGAGTTCATTTAATCGAGAATTAACTTATCACTTGAGCAAAGATACATCCCAGCACCCTTCAAGGTTGGCCATGTCATTTTGAGGCTGTTGGGAGTAGAGCATCTCAACTCTTCAAGAACCATTAGATCTCCTGATTGCAGTAGATTTTGGGAACATCCTAGATGAGACCATTATATTTGCATGTTTCTCTTCACAGACTGGGCCTGTTCCTCAGCTTTGTATGATTGGGCCTGAAGTGAAGGACAGGTCTCTGTCTGGGTATTCACTTATTTTCTCTCAGGGAAAGCTGATGTCTTTATTCTCTTCTTCCTCTGGGCCAGGAACCATCAACTGCACATTCATTCTTCTTCTTCTTCTTCTTCTTCTTCTTCTTCTTCTTCTTCTTCTTCTTCTTCTTCTTCTTCTTCTTCTTCTTCTTCTTCTTCTTCTTCTTCTCCTTCTTCTTCATCTTCTTCTCCTTCTTCTTCTTCCTATTCTTCTTCTTCTCCCTCCTCCTCCTCTTCTTCTTCTTCTTCTTCTTCTTCTTCTTCTTCTTCTTCTTCTTCCCCTCCTCTTCTTCTCTTCTTCCTCTCTTCTTCCTCATCCCCTCCTCCTCCTCCTCCTCCTCCTCCTCCTCCTCCTCCTCTCTCCTCCTCCTCCTCCTTCCTCCTCCTCCTTCTTCTTCTCTTTTCTTCTTCTTCTTCTTCTTCTTCTTCTTCCCCTCCTCCTCCTCCTCTTCCCCCTCCTCCTCTTCTTCTCCTCTTCCTCCTCTTCTTCCTCCTCCTCTCCTCCTCCTCCTCCTCCTCCTCCTCCTCCTCCTCCTCCTCCTCCTCCTCCTCCTCCTCCTCCTCCTCCTCCTCCTCCTCCTCCTCCTCCTCCTCCTCCTCCTCCTCCTCCTCCTCCTCCTCCTGCTCTCCCTCTATCCTTTCTCTTTCTATGACCAGCATAAAATTAAGAAAAATAAGCACCTGGAATTGCAAATGGCCGAAATGTTTAGAGAACGCTGTTTTCTCCCATTTCAGGATTCCTTGGTACAATATAGCTTTTCCCAAAGGGAATAATGACCAAATGTGAAGGCGTATTTTGCTGCGTACAAGGCTTAAAGGATTTAAACACTGATCCAGCACATGTTTGCTGAGAAAGAAGTCTCACTGAGTTTAGTAGAATTGACTCCAGAACTATATTTACTGTTTCAAAGCTGAATGAGAGGATTAACAGCAGATCAGCATTACAATCATAGTTTTCAGGGTAGTCTTGAACGGAAAGCAACGGAACAGGGAGGAAAATTCCTAACCCCCAAAAACCTGGAGAAGGAATAGAATAGGAATAGAATAGGTTAGGTTAAAAGTTAAGCTTCCCACGCCTTTGCTGCAAATCACACCTTCTCCCTGACGCTTTGGTCAACCTGGGACTGTTGCCAACCATCATTCTTGATCATGGCACATTGTGGAGTCTCGCGCACGTTGACTGGGAAGCAAATGCCATTACCCAAAATTACTTTCAGAGAGGCACGTGTGTATTAAGGAAGCCAATTGGCTTCCAAGAGAACAGGATTCGTTGCAAAGGAATCTAGGAGGCTGTGTGCAATGATTCAACCTTCTTTAGCCTGACATCCTTCAGGAAGATAAGCTGGGATTGCAACTGGCCAAGGGTTGTTGAAGTGGCAAGTGCAGTCCTTCAATCTGGAAGATGCCAGTTTGAAGAGCCAATACAATTCTTCTTTTTTCCTTTGGGATTTGTGTCAACAAACTGTCAAATTGACTTCACCCAACATTTGGGATCTTTTGAGCTATGATTTCATAAGTTATAATTGTCCATTTCTGATCTCAAGACATTTAAATGTAAATCCTCAGAGAATGTTTGTATGGGATGCATTAAAAGTCCCACCTTACAAATTGTAGATATCCCTTATGTAAGAGGGTCATTACTAGATGTCTACTTTAAGGTGTTACAAGAGGACAAGAGTTATAAAGTTGGTCTTAGTATTTAGCATCTGGATGGAAGTGTGCAGTTGTAAACAACTCCCTTGTCAAATCATGAAACATTCTTCTAATTTACTGTTCTACTAGACTGCCCATGAACTATTGGGTCATCCTTTTATAAACATTTCTTTGCAGTAATTTGTTCCCTTTTGGGCTGGTTGGTTGTCTCTTTTGCATAGTCTATAGATGTTGTTCACGTCTATGTGTCTATTGATGACCAATTTGTTAGATTAACAGATTAACAGAGTTGGAAGGGACCTTATAGGTCATCTAGTCCAACCCTCCGGCCAAGCAGGAGACCCTTCAGAAAATTCCTCCTTATTTCCAGGTTGAATCTCTCCTTGTTCCATTTCCATCCATTATTCCTTGTCTGGCCTTCAGGTCTTGGAAAATAGCTTGACCCCTTTTCTTCTTTGTGGCAGCCCCTCAAATATTTGAACACTGCTATCATGTCTCCCCTGGTTTCTTTCTTCCCCAGACTAGCCAGGCTCAGTTCCTGCAACCGTTCATCATATGTTTTAGCCTCCAGTCCCTTCATCATCCTGCTTGCTCTTCTCTGCACTCTTTATAGAGTCTCAACCTCTTTTTTATAGTGTGGTGACCAAAACTGGATGCAGTATTCTAGGTGAGGCCTTACTAAGGCTTTATAGAGTAGTATTAGTACCTCACTTGATCTAGATTGTATCCCTCTGTTAATGCAACTTAGCTTTTTTGGCTGCCACTGCACACTGCTGGCTCCTATTTAGCTGGTTGTCCACTAAGACTCCAAGATCCCTCTCATAGTTAATGCTATTAAGTCTGGTTTCACCCAGTCTATATGTGTACTTTGGGTTTTTCCTGCCTAAGTGTAGGACTTTGCTTTTCTCTATGTTGAATTTCATTTTGTCAGAGTGCCAGGCTTCTAGAAATTCCCTGGCATTTTTTGGACTTGGCTTGGTCTAGGATGGTCCCATTTTCCCAATTGAAACTGTGGTTAAATCTGTCCAGATGTTGTGAAATTAAAATTCTGATTGCCGGTTGGTGCTTGTGGATGCTTTCTGCCAGTCTTCTGCCTATTTGTCCTACACAATGGTTGTTGCAGGCCTTACATTGTATGCTGTAGGTGACTCCTGTTGTTTTTCTTCTGGGGTGTTAAAAGTTAAGACTTTTCATTGTTAATTAATGGAATAATATTGAACTTGGGAAAACTAAGGTGTTTTTTTTCAAGGGCAACTGGACTTTCTTGTTCTTCCTTGAAAATGGCTACAGGCAGACTCCAAGATGTTTTCAACAAACTTTGATGGACAAATGCTTATCTTCACGAGGCAACTGGACTTCCTTGTTTTTCTTTGAAGATGTTTCTCTTCTCGCCCAAGAAGCTTCCTCAGCTCTGACTGGATGGTGGGGAATGAAAAAGATTTATAAATCCTTCCATTCCCCACCATCCAGTCAGAGCTGAAGAAGCTTCTTGGGTGAGAAGCGAAACATCTTCATGGATCCAGTTACCTCTTGAAAAAAGCACCTTTGGGACAATCCCAGCATCTTTGCCTTCTCCAATGAATTTGCACACAAAACAGGCCAAAGTAAATCAGACATAGTATTATAATCTTAACTTCCAGTGATGTATCTGGTTTTATACAATTTAACACCTCCCTGTTATATACTGTGCCCATGGTTTATGCAGTAATTTAATTGGGAATTACGCTTGCCATTTTTTTTTTCTTATTTCAAGGGTTTATTCTTAATTTATGATTAAGAATAATCAATACCATTAAGAAAAAAAATCACACATAATACTAACTTTTACTAAAGAAACGTAACCACGCCCCTGAGAGAATTGCTCTGGTGGATTATGGACCTGGTGAGCAAGGAACATGTGTAAGAAACCAAGATCTGAGTGACCAGGCACGGATTAGCTTTTATTTGAAATAAAATGGATGCTATGGGATTTGAACTTAGTGCAGCTGTAATCGTTCTTGGATCTGTGTTGGATGAAATGTGGGATGAATTCAGATGTAGATGTCTTTTGGGGAAAAAAAAAATGAGCTTGCTGGCTGAGGAATTCTGGGAGTTGAAGTCCACAAGTCTTAAAGTTGCCAAGTTTGGGGAGCCCTGCCTTAAAGAGTAAGCGAGATGGTAGGATAGAAGAAGGAGGAGAAGAAGAAGAGGAAGAAGAGGTATTCCTTGCCTGGTTTTTCTGATAGCAGAGCTATGTAGCAAATCAGTCAATGCCCTTTCCTCCACTATGGAAAAGTAGAAGTGAGGGAGGCCCTTGCTGTTCAATTTCAATATGTGACTGCAGAAAAATACATTTGTGTATTGTTTGTATGCAGAGGGACTGGGTGGGGTATAAGAACTGAAAAAATAGATCTCTCTACAGGAAGAATGGGAAAGTCCTTGGTTCTTCTTCCAGAGTCTTTCAGCTAGCAGTATTACTCACAGTTCAAATGGATGATGGATATTTTTTATGAATATTCATAAACATTTTTATAAATATTTCCTTTCCTCCTTTCCTTTCCTCTCCTTTCCTTTCCTCTCCTTTCCTTTCCTATTTCCCTATTCCTTTCCTTTCCTTTCCTTTCCTTTCCTTTCCTTTCCTTTCCTTTCCTTGCTTTCTTCTTTCCTTTCCTTTTCCTTCCTTTCCTTCCTTTCCTTTCCTTTCCTTTCCTTTCCTTTCCTTTCCTTTCCTTTCCTTTCCTTTCCTTTCCTTCCTTTCCTTTCCTTTCCTTTCCTTTTTCCTTTCCTTTCCTTTCCTTTCCTTTCCTTTCCTTTCCTTTCCTTTCCTTTCCTTCCTTTCCTTTCCTTTCCTTTCCTTTCCTTTTTCCTTTCCTTCCTTTCCTTTCCTTTCCTTTCCTTTCCTTTCCTTTCCTTTCCTTTCCTTTCCTTTCCTTTCCTTTCCTTTCCTTCTTTCCTTCCTTTCCTTCCTTTCCTTAGCTTTCCTTTCCTTTCCTTTCCTTTCTTTCTTCTCCTCCCCTCCCCTCCCCTCCCTCCCCTCCCCTCCCCTTTCTTTCCCCTTTCCTTGCTTCCTTCCCTCTTCCTTCCTTCCTTCCTTCCTTCCTTCCTTCCTTCCTTCCTTCCTTCCTTCCTTCCCATGTTTTGTTTTGTAATCAAAGGATTTAAAAAAAAAAAACGGACTAGAGTCCAAGTTTCCCTCATTATTGATTCCAAGCCTTGCCCGACCATCTTGGATCTGCTCAAAACAACAGTTGGCGTATCTTTTGTTTGGTCTGATCTCTCTAGGATGGTTGTCTGCTCCTCCTTTCACTCCCTCTTTGAATCCCTCCCAAGGAAACTACTGTGAAATGAAGTAATACATGGAAAGATCAAAAAGAGCCTTAGGGAAGAGAAGGGAGGGGGCACCCTTGCCTTATTGCACAACTAGCTATGATTCTCCAGCAAGGAAAAATCGATCCGCTGTTGGCCCTCCTGCTTTCCAGGGGTTTTGGGAAGTGGTTGTGGGGAGACTAATGGAAACGGACGACTGGCGGGGAAACTGCCAAATCAACAACAGGCGCCTGGCTCTTCTTTTCCTCCAGATAAAATACATTTGCTTCCTTGAGTTCAGTATTGTTTGTTGGGAGAATGGAGTTGTGTTGCTGGGGCAGTAAGAAGGAAAACAGGTCCCACCTGAAAGGGATTTGGAAATCAACCAATCAGAATAGAGCTGGGAGGGACCTTGGAGGTTTTCTAGTCCAACCTCCTGCTCAATCAATCAATCAATCAATCAGAATAAACAAAATCAATCAACCAATCAGAATAGAGCTGGAAGGGACCTTGGAGGTTTTCTAGTCCAACCTCCTGCTCAATCAATCAATCAATCAATCAGAATAAACAAAGTCAATCAACCAATCAGAATAGAGCTGGGAGGGACCTTGGAGGTTTTCTAGTCCAACCCTCTACTCAATCAATCAATCAATCAATCAGAATAAACAAAGTCAATCAACCAATCAGAATAGAGCTGGGAGGGACCTTGGAGGTTTTCTAGTCCAACCTCCTGCTCAATCAATCAATCAATCAATCAGAATAAACAAAGTCAATCAACCAATCAGAATAGAGCTGGGAGGGACCTTGGAGGTTTTCTAGTCCAACCCTCTACTCAGGCGGGAAACCCTAGACCATTTCAGACAAATGACTGCCCAGTCTCTTCTTTAAAACTTCCAGTGTTGGAGCAATCACAACTTCTGAAGGCAAGTTGTTTTTCAGCCTTCCATCCTTCTGAGGTGGGTAAAATGAGGACCCAAATTGTTGGGGGGCAAGAGGCTGACTCTATAAACCACTTAGAGAGGGATGGAAAGCAGGATATAAGTCTAAGGGCTATTGCTAGTCCCTTCCTTCCTTCCTTCCTTCCTTCCTTCCTTCCTTCCTTCCTTCCTTCCTTCCTTCCTTCCTTCCTTCCTTCCTTCCTTCCTTCCTTCCTTCCTTCCTTCCTTCCTTCCTTCCTTCCTTCCTCCCTTGAATGCAGTATTGCAGGCTGACTTTGCCCACTGCCAGGAGTTCAATCCTGACCGGCTCAAGGTCGACTTAGCCTTCCATCATTCTGAGGTGGGTAAAATGAGGACCCAGATTGTTGGGGGCAAGAGGCTGACTCTGTAAACTGCTTAGAGAGGGCTGGAAAGCAATATAAAGCGGAATATAAGTCTAAGACTTTACTTCAATCTTTACAGTTTTGGCAGAAATCCAAGCATCTAGCTCATTCTCTAGTGACCTTTTGATCCAGAGATAAAGCCAATTTTTTCCTTGTCCTTTAAGACAACAAGTCAAGTGGCTTCTGGAAAAACAAAAATGGAAGGAACTAGAAAAAGGGCTAAAGCAGTACATATAGTGTTTATTGAATAGGAACTTATATTCAGAGTTACAGCCAACTTTTGGGGGTTGGCTGAATTTAATTAAAGCAAGAAGAGTTCCCATTGGGAACATGGTATATTAGATGTTGATATGAATGATATTATGAACAGGCATTGAGAAAGGAGTGCAGTTTTTAATGTGAGTTTCTTTTTTTAACTCAGTTTTTTAAAAAAACCTATGGTGTATCAAACTTGATGGATGGATTCTCCTTGATTTTGATCATGACGTGGATAAGTTTAATTTGAGCTCAATCAGGTATGGAGGAAATTTCTTTCCTTTTCTTGGATAGGGTTTCTATTTTGTAAGCATTTTGGATGGGAAGGCTTACTGTGTTTCCCCCAAAATAAGACCCTGTCTTATATATTTTTTGCCACCCAAAAAGGCGCCAGGTCTTATTTTCGGGGGATATCATCCACTGAGTAACCTCACTTGCATGCATCGCCCCCGGCCTCCTTTTCGCTGTCAGAGGCCTTCAGGAACTTCTTCTTCTGCAGCCGGCAAGGCTTTTCTGAAGGCCTCTGCAGCCAATAACAGAGCTCAGGATCGATCCAGAGCTTTGTTATCAGCTCCAGAGGCCTTCAGGAAAGCCTGGCCAGCCTTGCTGGCTGCTGAAGAAATGGGCCACTAAGGCAGGTGTTGGGGTGTGCGAGGCCTGGCTACACCTGTCCAAAGGTAAGTAGTAGGGCAGCTCCACCTTCCCATCCTCACCCTAGCTTAATTTTTACCCGTGCACTCTGGAGTAGGTGGGATCTTAATTAGGGCTTATTTTGGGGTAGGGCTTATATTGACTGTAACTTTGTTGCTTGTCTCCTTACGATTTATATTGACTGTTTTCTAGTATGATTTAATTGCTTATTGTACCCCATGACTATCATTAAGTGTTGCACCTGATGATTCTTGACTCTTGATGAATGTATCTTGACTCTTGATGAATGTGCACTGAGAGCATTTGCACCAAAGACAAATTCCTTGTGTGTCCAATCACACTTGGCCAATAAAGAATTCTATTCTATTCTATTCTATTCTATTCTATTCTATTCTATTCTATTCTATTCTATTCTATTCTATTCTATTCTATTCGGCACACGTGTAAAATCAAGCTAGGACTTACTTTCAGGGTAGGTCATATTTTTGGGGAAATGTTATCTTCCCCAAGGTTTCCATTCTCTTAATGAATTCTAGTGTTTTTCATGAGAGCCGAGCTCTGAATTCTGCACGCTTTAGAATTTCAACGTATGCAATGCACCCACCCTCAAAAAAAAAAAGAAAGAAAAAAGAAAGCATCCGTGAATTCATATACCCTAAATTAATTAATGGCGAAGTGTTATTCTGGTTCATTTATTTTGAATGCCTGTCTTAGATGCTGGAGCTTTTAATAAGAATGACAGGTCTTTTCTGTCTAATGGGGGTGATGACTATAAGGAATAGCCGAGACTTGAATGCTTCATGTTAGGAAGTTGTCTCTTGGAAAAAGTTGGGGGTTATTTCCAGGGCTTTGGAAATAATCCATCTTTCTTACCCGATAATTGCAAAATTAAATAATGCTGTGCTTCTGGGAATTTCCAGATAGAAGGATGCTGTATTGTAAATGATCATCTCCTCCTCATTTAAAAAAAGAAAAGAAAAAGAAATTGGGGATGCAGGAATTGTAATGTCAGATTAAAGCGAGGGAAACCCATGTTTAAACTATGTTTATTGCCAAGTATTTTTGCAGTGTTCAGAAGGCTGACATAAAATGGAGAGGATCTCTTGAGTCAAAAGCTGGGATGAAAATGTACGACCAACCAATTACTCACTTAGCAACATAGGTTTTGGGCTCCATTGTGGTTGTAAGTCATGGACTACGTATACTTGAGATGGATAGTTATATAAATGTAATAAATAAAGAGAATGGCAAGGACACATACAATGGGTAGAAGTTAACTCTTTTTTGCAATCTTTCCTACTGTAGCCTAAGAAACCCAAGGTTTTGTAAAAAAAGAGTCAATAAGATTCGGCACCAAAATTGGGATTTTTTTTTCACACTCTTTCGTGTTTTTGTCGATCAGATTTCACTCAGGTCAGCCAATCCCAGCTAAGCACCTTCTGGATGTGATGGGGAAAAAAAATCTCTCATCTTTTTTCGAAACATCTGGAAGAGTTTCTTTAAAAAAGAAAGGGGGGAAATTTCCTCTCTTTTTTTTTTTTTTGAACTCTTGCTGAAATTAGGTCATTCCCCCAAAAAAAGGAAGAGATGGACTTTGTTGTTAACTCAGGATGGGTGTTCTGACCTAGACCTTCCCAAGATCACAAAGCCGACTCCTTGTCCCGATAAAACCCCTTTTATTTAGGTTAAAGGGAATCCCTTCCCAGCAAAGTCCCGGCCAACAGTCTTTCATGAGATTTCACAACTACAGACCTTTATCAGGCTGGGAGAGTTGCCAGGCTGATATCTTCCAAACGCCATGCTGTAGCAGCAATTACTTGGCAAGAAGTCAGGAACAGATCTTCACCCAAATGAATTGAACTAATTGATTCCTGCAAACACTACTGCCCTTGCGCTCCTCTTTATTCACTATGGGACCATTCACCGTCCACCTGAGCTTTTATTCCCGAGTCATTCCTTAACTGTTCCCTTCTCCCGGCAGCTCTGTGCATGCGCACACTGGGTACAGGCTCCAGCTGTTCTTCTTCCCCACTGATCTCCAGCTCCGAAGGCATCTGATAACTGTCAGACGGCCCTGGCCCCATCTCTGCCTCCGATGCAGAGCCCTCGTCAGACTCCAGGACTGGCCCATGTTCCTCCCCAACCTCCTCACTCTCCGAATCTGCCGATAGCTCCACTGGCTGCTGGCGGGCCACAACACTGGGCTCCTGAGAGGCCTATCCTCTCTCTGCAAATAATTCTGGACTACTCACTTAATCCCAATTCTATTTGGGGAAGGCCTGGGTTGCAGGAGTTTTCCTCCATGAATTCTGAGCCACTTTTAAAATGATCTGTCAGCTAATTTGACAGGAAAGCATCCATGCAGAATGGCAGAAAACCGTGGGAATAAAAACAAAAACAAAAAAAATCCCACGAATAGGAATAGGAATAGAATAGAATATTGGAATAAAGAATAGAATAGAATAGAATAGAATAGAATAGAATAGAATAGAATAGAATAGAATAGGAGTAGAGTAAAATAGAGTAGAGTAGAATAGGAGTAGAGTAGGGTAGGGTAGGATAGGATAGGATAGAACAGAACAGAACAGAACAGAACAGAACAGAAGCAGAGTAGAATAGAATAGAACAGAATAGAATTCTTTATTGGCCAAATGTGATTGGATACACAAGGAATTTGTCCTGGTGCAAATACTCTCAGTGTACATAAAAAGAAAATATGCATTCCTCAAGAGTCAAGAATCATCAGGTACAACACTTAGTGATAGTCATAGGGTACAATAAGCCATCAAATTATACTAGGAAACAGTCAATATAAATCTTAAGGATACAAGCGACAAAATTACAGTCATACGGTCACAAGTGGGAGGGGATGGGTGATAAAGAGTGATGAAAACATTAATAGTCATACTAGTGCAGACTTTGTAATAGTTGAACATGGTTGAGGGAATTATTTGTTTAGCAGAGTGATGGTGTTTGAGAAAAAACCTTCCCTTGTGTGTAGTTGTTCTGAGTGTGCAGTGCTCTATAGCGTCGTTTTGAGGGAAGGAGTTGAAACAGTTTATGTCCAGGATGTGAAGGGTCTGCAGATGTTTTCACAGCCCTCTTTTTGACTCGTGCAGGGTACAGGTCCTCCACGGAAGGCAGGTTGGTAGCCATTGTTCTTTTCTGCAGTCCTAATTATCCTCTGGAGTCTGTGTCTGTCCTGTTGGGTTGCAGAACGATTTATGATTTGCTTTGGGTGAAAACACAAGCCAAGGGAGGAAAGAGAGTGGAAAAACACCACAAAGGAGGCAGGGCAGGGCTGAATTACCCAGTTGGGAACTTCCGAGCCAAGCTTTGGTAGAGCTGGAGCAGGTCATAAAAGAGTTAAACATTGACTTGAGATTCACATTTTGAGTGGGCCAGGAAAGGTAAGGAGGGAAGGTTGGCTTGAAGGAAGGCTGTTTTCTTGTCAGGTGGGCTCTTGTCACCAGATCATAATTGTACTCATTTAGCATTTAGAAGACTCAAATTTGCAAATGGCAACCCAAATGAATATTTCATAGCAGGAGGGGGAACGATCCATTAGGCGAGCGTGACTCCTGCTTGTGCCTTCTCCACACTTGTCCAAGGAGCCCCCCCCACCCCGGCACTCAGGGCTAATTAAAAGTGGGGCTTTTCATCTTAAAAAGCCCAAGAAAGGGAAGAAATTTAAGGCACAGGTGGAGGAAAAATGGGATCCTGGTTTGTTGTTGTTGTGGTGGTTTTTCAACAATGCCTTGCATTTGTTGTGTGCTCCTGCCGCCGTGCTATCGCACAACAGAAGCACCTGTTGTAAAAGTCTGCAAAGGGGAAACAACAGTCCTGGGAGTACAAAGGGGAAGGTGTGTGTGTGTGTGTGTGTGTGTGTGTGTGTGTGTGTGTTTGGGGAGTTGCTTGCAAAATGCACAGCCCAGGTCAGCTGGCAAGAGTAAAAGCGAGTTGTGGATGTTTATACCAAAACGGCTTCTAAGGGCAACAGCAGAAAGAATGCAGAGAAGGGAGAAAAGGGAGCAGACACACACGTGCACGCACACACACACACACAGAGAGAGAGAGAGAGAGAGAGAAATTTCTTTGCTTTATTGTGGGCAACAGAGGCCCACCAAGAATTTTTAGCAGTGTTCAGATTAATCATCATCATCATCATCATCATCATCATCATGATATTCCCTCGCAAGGGCTTTCCCTATTCAGGCCTTTGAGCACTTCACCGTCACATGCCTGCTAGAGTTTAAAACCACAGGATTAAAAATGAAAATAGAGGTGAGCATCCATTTTTATTTTTTTTAAAAAATGCATCTGGCAGGCCTCCTTGCCCAACTAAGCCGAAATGTACAAGGTTTTGTTCCTTGGTCAACATTTTTTTTTCTCTCCCTCCCCTTCTCCAAAGCGTGCAGTTCGGATTGACTGCAGCATTCATGCAGCCTGCCCCCCGCCCCTCCCGCCCACTCACAGGGTTCAAAAGAGAGCTTCCTTGGATAGGAGCAGTGTACCTCCACAATGGAAACAGACTGAACCGGGTTATTTAACCCCTGCATTAAAAGGACACGCTGAGCTTGATTTGGGGTGGAGGTGGGGGGGTGGTTTATATTTGCATGGAAACATCCTTTGCTCAACTCAAAGAAAACTCTTTAGGAGTAAGCTGGATTTCCTATGGCAGAGGGAAAAAATTCCATCCTTTTTATCATTCTCCCTTCTTTCTGTCTGTCTGTCTTTTTTTGAAATAAAAAAAAAATGCATGGGTGTTCTGCAGCTTTTTATTTCCTGTTTTTGTCTTTGCTGCCAGCAGCAGTTTTAAACTTTTCTTTTCAAATTTGGGGTTCTTCATTAGAAGAGAGCAGAGGATTTCCTTCCTCCCTCCCTCCCTCCCTCCCTCCCTCCCTTCTTTCCTTCCTTCCTTTCTTCTTTCCTTCCCTTCCTTCTTTCCTTCCCTTCCCTTCTTCCCTTACTTTCTTCTCTTCCCTTCTCTTCCCTTCCCTCCTTTCCTTTCCTTCCTTTCATCCCTCCCTCCCTCCTTCCTTCCTTCCTTCCTTCCTTCCTCCTTCTTTCCTTCCTTCCCTTCCCTTTCCTTTCCTTCTATTATTTTTCTGTTCCTTCCCTTCCCTTTTTATTTGTTTCCTTTCCTTTCCTTCTGTTATTTTTCTGTTCCTTCCCTTCCCTTTTTTATTTGTTACTTTCTTCTTTCCTTTCCTTTCCTTCTGTTATTTTTCTGTTCCTTCCCTTCCCTTCCCTTTTTATTTGTTACTTTTCCTTTCCTTTCCTTTCCTTTCTTTCCTTTCCTTTCCTTTTCTTTTTCTTTCCTTTCCTTTCCTTTCCTTTCCTTTCCTTTCCTTTCCTTTCCTTTTCCTTCTTTCCTTTCCTTTCCTTTCCTTTCTTTCCTGTTATTTTTCTGTTCCTTCCCTTCCCTTCCCTTTTTATTTGTTACTTTTCCTTTCCTTTCCTTTCCTTTCCTTTCCTTTCCTTTCCTTTCCTTTCCTTTCCTTCTTTCCTTTCCTTTCCTTTCTTTTTTCCTTTCCTTCTGTTATTTTTCTGTTCCTTCCCTTCCCTTCCCTTTTTATTTGTTACTTTTCCTTCTTTCCTTTCCTTTCCTTTCCTTTCCTTCCCTTCCCTTCCCTTCCCTTCCCTTCCCTCCCCTTCCCTTCCCTTCCCTTCCAACCTGTAAGGACCAAGGTTCTCCTTTTGGCGTCTCCTGGTCAGCTTTTCCATTTGGGCAGCTGCCTGGCATGCTGGGCACGAGTTGGAAAAAGAAAGGAGGGAGAGAGACGGAGAGTGGTGGAGGGAGAGGGAGAGAGAGAGATAGGGGGAGAGATGGAGAGGGAAGGAGGAAGAGAGAGAGAGGAGGGGGAGAGAGGGGGGAATGGTGAAGGGAGAGACATAGGAGAGAAAGAGGGAGGAAGACAGAGAGAGGAGGGAGAGGGAGGGAGAGGGAGGGAGAGAGGCACAGAAAGGAGGGAGGGAGATAGAGGAAAAGAGGGAGGGAGGGACGCAGAGACACGGAAAGGGAGAGGGGAGAGAAGCGCCAAGAGAGAGGGAGGGAGGGAGAGGAGGAGGAGGAGAGAGAGAGGGAAGGAGGGAAAGAAAAGGACGGAGGAGGAGAGGGGGGCACCATTTCAAACCCTAGGAAACCCTCCATCCTGAATACAAGGCTCGCCCATCGCCCCCTCCCCTTTCTCTCTCCCCCTCCTTCCCAACCCCCAAGCGCAGCGGGCTTGCTCAGGGCACGCGCGCTCCCCTCCCTCCCTCTCCTCCTCCTCCTCTCCCCCCGCGCAGAGCCCTTGGCCGTGACGTCAGCTGGCTCTGCCCCCCCCGTCCCCGTGGCGGCCCCCGAGCGAGGCGGGGGGCGGGCGGGCGCGGGTCCAGCCTCCTTCCCTTCCCGGCCGGCTCACGTGAGCGGGCAGAGTAGTAAGCCGGCTGGCTCGGGAGCCGCGCCGGGAAGGGCTGCCGCCGGGCTCCCTCCGCCTCCTCCTCTCTCCTCCTCCTCCTCCTCCTGGCTGGCGGGCGGGCGGGCTCCGCCGGGGACGGGGGCTCGCACCGCTCCGCCGCCGCCGTCATTCCGGAGCTGGATGGCGTGGGACATGTGCAACCAGGACGCGGGCTGGAGCGAGCTGGAGGTGAGCCCGGGGGCGGAAGGAGGCAAGCCGGCATCGCTCGGCACTGCTGGGGCTCGGCTGGCCCGGCTGGCATGGCCGCTCTCTCTCTCTCTCTCTCGCTCTTTTTTCTCCTTCTCTCTTTCCCTCCCTCCCTCGGTCTCTCCTCGGGAGAAGGAAGGGGTCCGAGAAGCACTTTCCGGCGGGAAGAGCCCCGGCGTTGGGCTTTCTTGCTCACCGCTTTCCTTCTCTCTCCCTTTTTCATTCCCTCTCTCCCTCTCTCATTCTGCCTCTCATTGCCTCTCTCTCTCTCTCGTTCCCTCTCTCTCTTGTCGCTCTCATTCCCTCTCTCTCATTCTGCCCCCCTCTCTCATTCTGTCATTCCCTCTCTTTCTCTCTCTCATTCTGCCTCTCGTTCTTTCTCCCCCGCCTCTCATTGCCTCTCTCTCTCTCGTTCCCTCTCTCTCATTCTCCCCCCTCACACTCACTCTCTCGCTCCCTCGCTCTTGTCGCTCTTGTTCCCCGCTTTCTCTCATTCTTTCTCATTCTCCCCTCTCTCATTCTGTCATTCTCTCTCTCTTGTCGCTTTCATTCTCTCCCCCTCTCTCATTCTGTCATTTTTCCCTCTGTGTCGCTCTCATTCCCTCTCTCTCTCATTCTCTTTCTCATTCTCCCTCCTCTCAATCTCTCATTCTTTACCATTCTCTTTCTGTCTCTCTCATTCACTCTCTCTCTCTCATTCCCTCTCTCATTCCCTCTCCCATTCTCTGATTCTTTCTCATTCTCTCTCTTTGTGTCTCTCATCCACCCTCTCCTTCTCTCTCCTTCTCTTTCCCCTCCTTCTTCTCTCTCTCTCTCCTCTCTCTCCTTCTCTCTCTCTCTCTCCTTCTCTCCTCTTTTCTCCTCTTGTCTCTCCCACCCTCCGTCTCCAGATTAGTCTTGGGTTGCTTCAGCACCTTTTTCTTCCCAAGCCCGGCTCCTGCCAGGGATGGCTGGGCGCGGGGGGGGGGCGCAGGCGCGGAATGTCCTGCACTAGAAAACTATTTTAACGGGTGGAGGGATCCCCCTCCCGGTCAGTCGCCATCAGAAAAGCCCGGAGCTGCTCTCCCGGCCGGCCTCTGATGGGCGAAAGGCCCCGGAGACGGAGAATTTGGGGGTGGGGGCAGGGACCTCGACCCCCTTCAACTCGATCCCCTCCGCTGCGTAGATCCAGCGAGCGGCGATTTGCTCCGGGCGCCTATGCTGAGCGAGGATGCTTCGAAGTTGCACCCGGTTGAATGCGCTCCTTCCTCGGCCGGAGAGAGCTTTTTTCGGCCGGAGATGCTCGTGGGGAAAAGAGTCCGAGAAGGGGCTGGGAGCGGCGGCGGCGGCGGGGGGGACCGGGTAATAGTGGTGGGGGCCTGGCTGGTTCATCCAAACGGCCCAAAGGGTGCAGCCCGGAACGCTTTGGTTGCTCCCGATGTTGATGGAAATCATCATCATCATCATCATCATCATCATCATCATCCACCATCAGTGCTAGTTAATATTTGTGGTACTTTTTTAAATGTTCAGTTAACTGGGTTTCACGTTGAATGCATGAAGGATCTAATAAGAAGAGACAATAAGAGCAAAACTGCGATCGGCTACGGTTCATAATGGGTGGGGGGGGCACGTGAAAGTGGGGGGACTGAGGGGGCCAGCGGGGCCAAGAGCACCTCCTTTCTGGAGGAACCTCGGCCTTTGCGAGCAGGCAAAGAAGGACCGAGAGAGAGAGAGAGAGAGAGAGAGAGAGAGAGAGAGAGAGATGAATACGCAGCCCCCAGTTCAAGAGGGGTGGGCTGCTTCTCCCCCCCGAAGTTCTCAAAACTTGGAGAAAGTTTTTGACCCCCGGATTCTTTCAAAAAAATAATCACAAAGCCTTAAACCAGAGCTCCTTCTCCGCCCCCCTCCCGTCTTTGCAGTGAAAAGAAGGGGGACCCCTGACCCCCCAACCACCTGGGGGATTTAGCGAGATTTCTCTGAAGCCAGCCTGCCAGGTGCCTTCCTCAAGAGAGGAGAACCTTATGGTGGTTCTCTTGTATGGAGATACAGGATACCTGGTTGGTCTTGGGGGGGAAGACTTGGTTATTTTCACTCTAGTCATTATTTCCCCCTTGTGGTGGGACCTTCCTCCCTCCTTTCCTCCTTCCTTCCTTCTTTCCTTCCATCCTCTTCCTTCCTTCTTCCCTTCCCTCCTCTCATCCTCCCTCCCTCCCTTCTCTCCTTCCCTTCCTTTCTTTCTCCTTTTCTCCTTCTCTCCTTCCTCTCTTCCTCCATTTCCTTCTTCCCTCCCTCCCCTTCCTTCTTCCCTCCTCTCTTCCTCCATTCCTTCCCTCCCTTCTCTCCTTCCCTCCCTCCCTCCCTTATTTCCTTCCCTCCCCTTCCTTCCTTCTTTCCTTCCCTCCTCTCGTCCTCCCTCCCTCCCTTCTCTCCTCCCCTCCCCTCCTCTCCTTCCTTCCTCCCTCTCCTCCTTCCTCTCCCTCCTCTTCCTCCATTCCTTTCCTCCTCTTCCTCCATTCCTTTCCTTCCTTCCTCCCCTTCTTTCCTCCCTTATCTCCCTCCTCTCTTCCTCCATTCCTTCCCTCCCTCCCTTATTTCCTTCCTCCCTTCCCCTTCCTTCCTCCCTCCTCTCTTCCTCTCCTTCCTTCTCCCTCTTTCTCTCTTGCAAATATTTCACGGAGGTTTTCAGTTTGCCGAATAAAGTTCTGTTTGCTTGCGTGCGGCAATTGCTCCTCCCTGGTTTTGACTATCAAGTCAGGCAAACCTCTGTGGATAATTCACAGGGTTTTGCCAAGCTCTTAAGTAGGTGACTTTTTATGGTGGGGCTCCCAATGTTCTAATTTTGTTTCTGGAGTCTCCAATGGATTATTGCCCTGCTGTGGATTGTGTGCCCCTCCCACAATATCCCATCACCTCCCCACTCCTCTCTTTCCACCATACATTACTCCTAAGGCTCCTAGGAGCTTCTTTGAGGAAGCCCAGTCTGTGGAAATAAATGTGGAATCCTCTATTATTTTTCTCGTCTTCCAGCGTTCCTGCAGGAATTCCAGCCTGGGAGCGAGAAAAATGCAAGGCACCCTAGGTTTTTTCTTTGCTTGTTGCAAAGAAAAGGGGCTTGTGGTTGTTTTTCCAAAGGGCAGGTTGTTTAGAACATTTTGTGTGTGTGCTGTCCATGCATATGTGTGTGTGTGTGTGTGCACGCGCGTGTGTGTGTGCAAAAGATAACCTCTATTGCCGTTGCCAGCTTACTCTCTCTGTTGGCCGACGTCCTTCTGAGGAATCGCCTTTTCGATTCTTAAAAGTACTTCTGGCTTTACACCAGGGTGGTTAAAATACTCGGGCATGGACTTACAGCCCAGAAGACACGTGTGTGTGTGTGTGTGTGTGTGTGTGTGTGTGTCTGTGTCTATGTCTGTGTCTGTGTGTGTCGGGCTCAGGGTGGCATACCCCAACATCCCCGGAGGGTTTTAAGGATATCCAAGGAGGCTGCGAATATGGCAAAGGAGTTATGCCCTCCTCGCTTTCTTTTAGACAACATCGTCGTTAAATACAGATTATTAATAAGCAGGAATTAGCCTGCTTTTCCCCCTCACACACACACACACACACAGACAGAGAGAGACACACACACACCCTCTTCCTCAAATCATTTTATTTTTTTTAAAATCCCTTCAAAGACACTGGAGCCTCCTTAAAGGTTATGGGGAGAGGGGAGTAGACTTAATTGTGAGAGATTCATTAACAGAGAGGCTCATTTATTGTTCGCTTTTTCACTAAGCCCAGAGAGGTGGAAGGTGGGAGGGAGGATGGCCCTGGTGAAGGGAAGGGAAGGGGCTTGATGGAAAGACCCAAGACGGAGAGCCATTGAAGAGAGAAGGGTCTCTTGGTGTCCCCCCAAATTCTCCTAGGGAATTAAGAGTATAGTTGGGAAGCCCTAGCCCTATGCTGGAAGCTGGGAAAGGGAGGGAGTGGAAGTGCAGAGGTACATCTGTGTGTGTGTGTGTGTGTGTGTGAGAGAGAGAGAGAGAGAGAGAGACAGACAGACAGACAGACAGACAGACAGACAGACGGAGAAGAGAGAGAGAAGAAGAAGAAGAGAGAAGAAAGAGGAGAGAGAAAGAGAGAGAAGAGAGAGAGAGGCAGAGAGAGAAGCAGAGAGAGAGAAAAGTAGAGATGGGAGAAGAAGAGAGAAAGCGAGAAGGAGGGGGCAAAAGAAGAGAGGAGAGAGAAAGAAAGAAAAGGAGAGGAGAAGAAGAGAGAGAAGAAGAAAGAGGAGAGAGAAAGAGAAGAAGAGAGAGAAGCAGAGAGGAGGCAGAGAGAAAGGAGAGAGAGAGGAAAGGAGACAGGAGAAGGAGAGAGAGGGGAGAAAGAAGGAGAGAAGGAGAGAGAAAAGAGGCAGACCGAGAAGCAGAGAGAGAGAAACTGAAAGATGGGAGAAGAGAGAAGGAGAGGAGCAAAAGAAGAGAGAGAGGAGAGAGAAAGAGAGAAAAGGAGAGGAGGAGGAGAGAGAGAAGAAGAAGGAGGAGAGAGAAAAAGAAGAAGAGAGAGAAGCAGAGAGGAGGCAGAGAGAGAAGAAGAGAGAGGAAGGAGAGGGGAAAGAAGGAGAGAGAGAGAGAGAGAGAGAAGCAAAAGGAAAGGAGGGGGGAGAGAGAAGCGAATGCCAACTATCTCCAAGTCAAATGAGGACAGTTAAAGACTTAGCATGTCCATCCTGGCATCCCCCAAAGGCCAAAGCTAAACTAATAACAGGAACACTTGCTCCTAATGTGCCTGGAGTCACAACTGCCAGGCTCTCTCTATATCCAGGGGATTAATTTTATTACCATGTCAACATGGACAAGAACGGATGAGGTGGGTTTTTTTCCCCCTCCTCCCCTTCTTTCACTTGGGCTTCTCTCTCAGATCTCTCCCTCCCCCGGTCCCTAACTCTCCCTCGTCCACCAGTGGGGTTCCCCCCCACTGTTGTTGTTACAAGTGACGCTGTAGTTGATCAACCTAAATGAAAATCCAAACGGAGCGGTTGTCTATTTTACAAGCCCACCATCAGGAATGTTATTACTACATAGTTATTTCTTACTTGGCTTCAAAATGGCCTCTGCAGGCCATTTTTTCTGGTGTGTGTGTGTGTGTTGTGTGTGTGTACTTATTCTGAGATTGCAGCCACTTTAACTAGACAGAAAAAAAAGAGGTGAATTTACAAACAGGGAGGAGGAGCAGGAGCAGCAGCAGGAGGAAGAGAAGGAGGAGGAGGAGGAGGAGAAGAAGAAGTAGCAGTAGTAGTAGTAGTTGTAGTAGAGGAGGAGGAGGAGGAAAAGAAGAGAAAGAGGTGAGGAAGAGGAAAAGAAGAGAAAGAGGAAGAAGTGAGGAAGAAGCAGAAAAGGAAGAGGAAGAGGAAGAGGAAAAGAAGAGGAAGAGGAGGAAGAGGAGAAGAAGGAGGAAGGAAGAGAAGGAAGAAAGGAAAAGAAAAGAGGAGGAAGATGTGGAGAAAGAAGAAGAAATGGAGGAAGAGGAAGAGGAAAAGAAGATAAAGAGGAGGAAGAGGAGAAAAAGAAGGAAGGAAGAGGAAAAGAAGAAAAGAAGAGGAAGAGGGGGAGGAAGAAGAAGAAAAGGAAGAGGAAGAAGAGAAAAAGAAGAGGAAGAAGAAGAAGAAAGAGGAGGAGGAGGAGGAGGAGGAGGAAGGAGAGGGAAGGGAGATGGTAAACAACCTGGCAAGCTGTTTTGCATCCCCCCCCCTTAAGCTTTTGACTTCCACAATGCCAACCTGGAGAAGAGCTCAAAGACTTTTAAATGACAGATTTTCCTTTGAGCAGCTATTTTATTTGTGCACGAAGAGAACGATATTTTTTCTATGAGCCCACCAAGTCTATGTAACATCGATAAATCCCTTTTTTTATTTTTGGTCCCTTCGAACAAGATCTATCAAGAAGTACATTGATACCTCAAGTAACCCCAGAGTGATTAACCACTTACACCCTGGAAGGATCAGAATAAAAGAGCTATTATACCCAAGCCTTCCTCTTCTACTCTGTGATCTGTTTACCTGCTTTGTATGGGATACTCTGGCCAAGGAATGTTGGCTTCAAAATTGCAGTTCCTTAATAATCGGTTAGGGATGCGGTGGCTCAGGGACTAAAATGCGGAGCTCGTCGATCAGAAAGGTCGGTGGTTTAGCGGTTCGAATCCCCAGCGCCGCATCATGGAGTGAGCACCGTTACTTGTCCCAGCTTGTGCCGCCCTAGCAGTTCAAAACCACGTAAAAAATGCAAGTAGAAAAATAGGGACCCTTTGGTGGGAAGGGAACAGCGTTCCCTGCACCTTTGGTATTTAGTCATGCTGGCCACATGACCACAGAGACGTCATGTATGTCTCGTCTAATGCACGGACACGGTGGCTCAGTGGCTAAAACGCGGAACTCGTCGAACAGAAAGGTCAGTGGTTCAGCAGTTCAAATCCCCAGTGCTGCATCATGGAGTGAGCTCCCATTCCTTGTCCCAGCTTCTGCCGCCCTAGCAGTTCAAAACCACGTAAAAAATGCAAGTAGAAAAATAGGGAGCCCTTTGAGGGGAAGGTAACGGCATTCCATGCGCCTTTGGTCCTGCCGGCCACATGACCATGGAGATGTCTTTGGACAACGCTGGCTCTTTTTTGGCTTTGCAATGGAGAGGAGCAGTGCCCCCTAGAGCCGGAAATGACGAGCACGGATGTGCAAGGAAGGGAACCTTTTCCCTTTTACCTTTAATAATCGGTTTGGTGTTGAATTCATTTCTCGGTTCAAACATTGCAATTGCAGTGAGATATGCAGCTACTCCAAATCTACCCCGCTCCCTCCAAGATTGTACAGGTAGTCTTTGACTTTCAACAGTTCATTTAGGGTCCATTCAAAGTTACAACGTTATTGAACAAAGGGGACTTATGGACATTTCTCACACTTAACAACCATTTGCAGCATCCCCACATCAAAATTTGGATGCTCAGCATCCATGATGGTTTGCCATGACCCGGGGGGTTGGGCTGGGGGTGGGGTCAGGTGATCCCCCTTCTTTAACCTTCTGACAAGCAAAGTCAGTGGGGAAACTGGATTCACTTAACAACGGTGATAGTAACTGAACAATGGCAGTGATTCATTTAATGACGTGTCAAGAAAGGGCTGTAAAATAGAGCAAAATTCACTGAACCAATGTTTCACTTAGCAGCTGGAATTTTGGGCTCATTTGTTCAGGTCCACCTGTATTTTAAATGTTAGTAGAAAGTTTACTCCTCCTCCAACTTCAGAAAGAAACCTCTGCTTAGGTCAGAGGTCTCCAAGCTTGGCAACGTAAGACTTGTGGACTTCAACTCCCAGAATTCCCCAGCCAGCCATGCTGGCTGGGGAATTCTGGGAATTGAAGTCCACACATCTCAAAGTTGTCAAGTGTGGAGATCCCTGGCTTAGATCATAGGCTGGTACATGCATGAGTTGGGAGAGCTAAGTCAACCTTAGTTGACTTCACACAAGAGCACGGAGGAAGACTAGGACATGAGAAAAAAAATATATCTTTGCCATCTGAGGCCCCTGAAATCTGATCGTGATCCTAACCCAACCATTTGCATTTTATCTGCTATTCCCCTCCCCTCAAATAACCACAGAATAAAGCTTCCAGTCTTCTTCGTTGCTCTTCTCTGCACTCTTCCCAGAGTCTCAACCTTTTTTTTAATCATGGCGACCAAAACGGGACGCAAATATTCCAGGTGTGATCTTACTTTGGAATACATACCTTGTTTCCCCGAAAATATGACCTACCCTGAAAGTAAGTCCTAGGTTGATTTTTACATGTGTGCCCAACCCCCAAAATAAACCCTAATTAAGATCCCGCCCACTCCAGAGTGCACAGGTAAAAATTAAGCTAGGGTAGGGATGGGAGGGGAGGTGGAGCTGCCCTACTACTTACCTTCGGACAGTTGTAGCCAGGCCTCACACACCCCGATACCTGCCTGGCCGGTCCATTTCTTCTGCAGCCAGCAAGGCTGGCAAGGCTTTCCTGAAGGACACTGGAGCTGAGAACAAAGCTCTGGATTGATCCAGAGCTGTTATCGGCTGCAGAGGCCTTCAGGGAAGCCTTGCCGGCCACAGAAGAAGAAGTTCCTAAAGGCCTCTGACAGTGAAAAGGAGGCTGGCGGCTCACGCACAAGTGAGGTTAGTCAGTGGATGATATCCCCCGAAAATAAGACCTGGTGCCTTTTTTGGTGGCAAAAAAGTATATCAGACAGGGTCTTATTTTCAGGGAAACACAGTACACAAATGCTATACGTGCCACAAATTCTAATGCATTGTGTAAATCTCATGGTCATGGTTGTTGCAATTCATATCTACCTGTGGTTTCTACCCGGCCCAAAGAAGGCAGGTGCAGACGAGGAGAATATTAAATGCAGAAGTGCCTGGAGGTGGTGGGAGAAGAATTGGATTCTTGCCCCTTCAAATCTTGGAATTGGTTCTTAGTCCTTGATGCCAACCAGTTCGTCATCTGGGTCTGGTTCCCTATTGGTAAAAGACTAATAGAATTGATCGGTCTCCTCTAGCTATTTTTAATATGAGGAAGTAATTCTATCCTTAAGAGGGGAGCAAGCTATATTTAAAAAAAATAATCCCCAATTAATGATCCCAGTAAGTTTGGCTGGAAACCAGCTGTCCATCAGCAGGCGTCTAGTGGCCGTATAAGTACAGCTGATCTAGATTGGGAGGATTCCATAAATGGAAAGTGACGCTTATAGATATTGGGTCATTATTTGGCAGGTGCTCTGCTTTCTCGTGCCATGAACATATTTCAGCACCTGTTTATTGTAAGCAAAGTGTGGCTTAGCTGCGGAAGCTTGCTCTTATGTGTGTTGGGTGTAATAATTTTGGATGTGATTGGCAGAAGAAGGGAAAAGGTGGGAGCCGGGGTTGCCCTGGTGACATTTTAGATGCTGCTTCCTTTCGTGCATGAGCCAGTTATGACTCGAGATGGACAGCTGCTGTTGAAAAGACATTGTGCTCTCCTCCTAGTATCTGGTTTGGAGAAAGAAGGGGGAGAGGGTGGAAGATGGCATAACATTCTATCTAGTTCTCTCGTTCAAAGACTGTGGTTGGTTGGTTGGTTGGATGGTTGGTTGAATGATTGATTGGATGGATGGATGGATGGATGGATGGATGGATGGATGGATGGTTGGTTGGTTGGATGGATGGATGGATAGATGGATGATTGATTGGATGGATGGATAGATGGATGGATGGATGGTTGGTTGGTTGGTTGGATGGATGGATGGATAGATGGATGGTTGGTTGGATGGTTGGATGATTGGATGGTTGGTTGGATGGTTCATTGGTTGGTTAGATAGTTGATTGGTTGGTTGGATGGTGGGTGGATGGATGGATGGAAGCAACCAAAAAATAAGGGTTATTAAGTGAGACATTCATTAAATCAGTTTTGCCCCATTTCATGACACTCCTTGCCACAGTTGTTAAGTGAATCACTGCGGTTGATAAGTTGGTAACCTGGTCATTAAGTGAACCCTCATGGGCTTGGCTTGTTAGAGGGTCACAAAAGGGCATCACGTGACCCCGGGACACTCCGTCATAAATACGAGTCATTCGCTAAGTGTCCAATTTTGTATATTGCAGCAGTTGTACGTGTGAAAAACATTCCTCGGTCCCTTTTTTTCAATGCCGTTGTAACGTGGCACAGTCACTAAGTGAACTTGAGGACTTATCTGTACAGCCAACTCTGCTTGATTTATCAGGTGAGGGAAGGGAATTAGCTGAGAGGTAGCTATCCTTCTGTCACCCTTCTCAGCTTTCTCTTCTTTCTCTTCTTCTCTCTGCTTCTCCGCAGTGTGCTGCTTTAGTCGGGGAAGACCAACCTCTCTGCCCAGATCTCCCAGAACTCGATCTCTCCGAATTAGACGTGAATGACCTGGATGACAACGGGTTCCTGGGTGGGCTGAAGTGGTACAATGACCAATCCGAAATCATCTCCCATCAGTATCCTACTGAGACATCCAACATATTTGAGGTAAGAAAAACAACCGACGCTTGTCTGAGTGAAGTTTAGTGTTCTTGGTGATGGGTTGGTCGTCTCTCAGCTTTGATCTTTGATCTGAGATTTTTTCCAAGGCTCAGAGTTATTGGATTCTGTTTCTCGGGAATTGTGGTTTTGGACTCTGCAGATATGAAATTATGGGACAGAAGCAGGGGTGGGATTTAGCCGGTACAGACTGGTTTGGGCGAACTGGTTGTTTCGCGAAGCATGCACTCAACAAGCCAGTTGTTACACCAGTTGGTGTAACCATTGGACAGAAGGAGAAATTCACCCAAAGCAAGCCTGCTTTAGTGGCAATAAACTCACCAACATCTTATTGGGTCAACTTGGGTTAGGTGCTACCCAGAAACTTTACAGAGGGTGGCGATTTAAACGCCTTTCTCAGAAATAAATAAATATGGATCTAGTTTGGAGGGTAGAACCAGCGGGGTGGGAAAATGTGACATGGACAATAGAATTTTGTAGATCTGGGTGCATTTAACCAGGCAGAATCTAGTCCTCAACATATGACCAGATTCCGAGTAGCCAATTTCTGTCATTAAGGGAGACATTTGTTAAGTGGGTTTTCCTCCCCTTTTACAACCTTTCTGGCCACAGCTGTTAAGTTAATCACTGCAGTGGATAAGTTAGTAACCCAGTTGCTAAATGAATCTGTTTTCCCCCATTGACTTTGCTGGTGTTGTGGCCCGCCAGCGGCCAGCGGAGCTGGCGGCAGACTCGGACAGTGACGAGGTTGGGGAGGAATAATGGGCCAATCCTGGAGTCTGCGGAAGACGAGGGCTCTGTGTTGGAGGCAAAGATGGAGCCACTGTCTGGCTGTTATCAGCTGTCTTTAGAGTCGGAGATCAGTGGGGTAGAAGAACAGCTGGAGCCTGTTCCCAGTGTGTGCATGCGCAGAACTGCCAGGAGAAGGGAACAGCTAAGGAACAAAGGTTGACTCAGGAGTAAAGGTTCAGGTGGATGGTGAACAGCCCCTCCCATAGGGAATAAAGCGGAGCAAAAGGAGAGGGGGATTTGCAGGAGACAATTAGTTCAGTTCATGAGGGTGAAGATCTGTTCCTGACTTCTTGCCAAGTAATTGCTGCTACAGCGTGGTGTTTAGAGGCTATTGGCCTGGAAACTTTTCAAGCCTGATAAAGGTCTATAGTTGTGGAATCTCTTGAAAGACTGTTAGCCGGGACATTGCTGGAGAGGAATTCCCTTTGACCTAAATAAAAGGAGTTTTATCGGGATGAGGAGTTGGCTTCATGATCTCGGGAATAACAGCTAGTCAAAAGGTTGCAAAAGGGGGATCACGTGACCTTGGGATGTGGCAACGGTCGTAAATGTGAGTCATGTATGAATTTTGATCATGTGACCGGGGGCTTGGCTTGTCATAAAGGGGATCACATGACCTCCCAGGATACCATCATAAATACAAACCGGATGAGCGTGGCAGATGCTCCCACAGCCGTAAGTGTGAACAAACGGTCCTAAGCTACTCTATTCAGTGCTATTGTATCTTCGAACAAACTGTTGTAAGTCTCTATACGTTTTGCAGCTCTCCCCTATAGCAAATGCTAAGATGTGGGGAAATCAAATTTTTTTGGGGGGAAAGGTAGACAGAAGGAAATTAAACGGTGAGTGGGATGAAACTACGTTTGCTTCCTCTGATGGCCCAGCTCCGGAGAGTCATAATTGGTTCATAGTTGGTTTTATCAGGGTTTATTGTGGCCCCGGGAAAGCTAACCATGATCAGCTCTGAAGAGAAACCATGGCAGTCTGGAAATGCCAGTGGCTTTAGCACCTAATTCATCATCCGTTGACTCTTTTTTATATATATAATATTTTTTAAAATTTATTTTTAATATAATCATTCCCTCTTCAGTTGAACAGTGTGTTGTCTGGGTACAAATACCTTTGTTAAACCATAATCAGAATTACCCTTCATTAAATTAATATTGATTCTGCAATCTTTACCATAAATAATATTTCACCCATTAATTCTACACTATTAGCATAATAATATTCAACATATTTACTTATCTCTTTTCATGCATCTTTGTTTCTGTTTCTAACTCCCATTTTTATTATTTATTTCCCCCCAATAATTTTTATTGTTCTTTTTCAACTTTTACACATTTTAACCTTAATATTAACAGTGCTGTGCCATCATTATTATATAAAGTAATCTCATGTAAATATCTACATTTACATACATTCATATACATTTAACTATAATTTTCTAATCTCTGTTATCTTTATTTTTATTGTTCGACCATTTATACCAATTATCCCAAATTTCATAATAACCTGACTCTTCTTTATCTTTTAATTTTAACATCAATGTATCCATTTCAGCACAATCTAGAATTTTTTGAATTACTAATTCCTCTGAGGCTGTGTTGTTTTGTTTCCATTTTTATTATTTAACCATTGGTAAAACAGTTCTCATGCCATATAGTATTCAGTTCGCTCTTTCTCCTTCATTGCTATTATTAATCTATTCATTTCTGCACATTCTCGTATTTATTGATTTATTGATTGATTTGATTTGATTTGTCAATCGCTTACAAGATAATAGGTTTAAGTATAAACATGAGTAAGAATGCAGGAAATAGGTACGAATAAATGGGGACAATAGGACAGGGATGGGAGGCACGATGGTGCACTTATGCACGCCCCTTAATTTTTCCCTAATCACGTTCTCATCCATAGGTATCTCTTCCCTCTTCCAATTTTGTTCCATCCGTTTTGACTTTTGAAAGTTCTGCGTCCAATTGCGAGCGTTTATTTGGCAGTGATTAGTAATACGATTGATCTTTGATCGTCCCAATCAATCTCGATTCGAATTGAATAGGTGGAAATCTCTTTTGGATGTGCACGAAAATTGGAAGGAAAATTGACTTGTGGTCTATACCTTTTCTATACTATTGGCCCAGGACATTTTTTATTCCACGTTTTCAACTGAAAAAAAAATTCCCCTCGGGCTGCTTCCTGAAGATCAATAAAAGCAAGACAGATCTTCTATCTGTCTCTCTTTTTTTCCTTCAGGCTAGGAGATCTACTGTGGCCAGAGGGAGAGCAACCTTTAATTTGTTGTGGATAGAAATACTAGTTGTAGCCGCTTAAAAGGCTTTAACAAGAATCCTGGAGGTCTGAGTTATTTTTACTGGGGCCCTTAAGGTTCCTTATCAGTCTGATTTACAGGGTGTTTTGCCACGGGGATTGCTGGGTTGTGTGGTTGGGTCACCCATCAGCCAGATGGAGGTTGCTAGGACAAACCTGAAATTCCTCCCATTCTCCCAGATTACATTTAACATCGCTGGCTGTTAATGTTTATGAAGCTGCCTGGAGGAGGTTGGAAGGAAGGGTAGTAACGGTTGAAGGGAGAAATGTTACACTGAGCAATTCTTGTTTGCATTTTTCTTTCCTTTGAGCTCCTGGGCTGCGGGCTGCTCCAATACTCTCTGTCTCTTTCAAACAAACATCTGTTTGCATGTCAGGACAACCAGACATAAAAATTGTTTCCACCCCCCCAACCCCATGCCATCACTCTGCTGAACACTTGATTCCCACAGCATTCTCCCCTCTTCTCATCTTTCTTAGTATCGTCTCCTGTTGGTGCCTTGTGATTTATCAATCGTTGTTTGTAACTTATGATTAGTGATTGTAACTATGATGATGAAGAACTAGGACCTGTCACTTTGTCGTTTATATGCACACTGAGAGCTTATGTGCCAGAGACAAATTCCTTGTGTGTCCCATCACATTTGGCCAATAAATAATTCTATCCTATCCTATCCTATCCTATCCTATCCTACCCTATCCTAGTTCATTCTATTCTATTCTATTCTATTCTATTCTATTCTATTCTATTCTATTCTATTCTATTCTATTCTATTCTATTATTTCCTTCCATTCCATTAATTCTACATTCTATCCATTCCATTCCATTCTTCATTATTCTGTTCTGTTCTGTTCTACTCCACCCCACTCCACTCCATTCCATTCCATTCTCCAAATTCTACACTGTATTCCATTCCATTCCATTCCATTCTTCATTCTATTCTGTGCTGTTCTGTTCCATTTTATTGTACTCTACTCTATTCTACTCCTATTCTACTCTCCTTCATTCTATTCCATTCCATTCTCCAAACTCTACATTGTATTCCATTCCCTTCCATTCCATTCTTTATTATTCTACTCTGTTCCGTTCTGTTGTACTCCGCTCCACTCCACTCCATTCTGTTCCATTCCATTCTTCATTATTCTGTTCTGTTCTGTTCTGTTCTATTCTTATGTGAGAAAGTGTGAAAAACAGTTATAAGTCACTTTTTTAAGAGTGGTTGAAACTTTGAATGAGTATATGGGTTGAAACTAAATGGGTCATATGGGTCATGAAGGGCCAGCTTTGGTGATTCCTCATTGGTTTCATCATTGGTTCAATTCCAGTTGCAGGTGAATTCCTTGATGTTTCTCATCATGCTTGGAACAGCTGGGGATAAGATGTTTGGGTATCCTTCCTTGGTTTTTTTCTGCAGTGCTTCGTAATAGCTGGCATGGTTTTAATAGCCACCTGTAGCTTCCTCAAAGTTCATATTTGATGGAAAGGTGGGGTATTTTAAACAAGTCATGTGAAGAAGTAATGGAATGTAACAAATCACATTGATCAATCTGTTGTCAAGAAGTGTTATATGGGATTTATTAACGCGTGAAGTGTTAATGCCACTTGGCAAGGCCTTGGCAAGACCACACTTTGAATACTGCATTCTACTCTATTTCTCTTCTCTTCTATTACTCTTCTCTTCTATTTCTCTTCTTTTCTCTCCTATTCTATTCTATTTCTCTTCTTTCCCCTCCTCTCCTACTCTACTCTATTTAAAATAAATATTTAAAAATTCACACTTCATTCTGTCCCTCCTTTTGCATCCTTTCATTAATGATTTTATTTCACCATTTCTTTAATATTAGAGTAACTCTTGGCCCCCAGTGACTTGGCTGCAGCAAGTTGGCTGTGGTGAGTTGGCCTTGGCGAATTGTCATAGACCCAGATTGCTCTGTGTGTGTGTGTGTGTGTGTGTGTGTGTTGAGAGAATTTGGTATTTGTCTGCAGGAAGAATGCAGACTATGAAACTGCCACCTGATCTTTCAAGGAGCAATTTGTCATCGCTGGGATGTAACTTCTTCTCCTGGACCTTAAATACTTGCACTGTAACCCCCGAAACCTACTCATTAACTGACATAGAGGTTATAGCTGGAAGCGAAGCTGGAGGAGGAAGCTGTATTATGGAAAAGCCAATTTTAGATCTATCCTTATTAGCTAAATAGACTGGATAATCACTTTGACTCCATTTTCACATGCTGATAAACCCAACCGGTTGAGTTGCTTTTTGCTTTTTGTTGTTGTTGTTGTTGTTTTGCAAGCTCGAGATGCTGATTGAATTTTCTCCTTGCTTTTCTCGTGAGAGGTTCATAGAAGGTGTTGTGAGGTGGCTTTCTGATCAGGAAGAGACTTTTTGTTTTAAAAACGAAAGGAAGAAAAAGAAGGAAGGAAGGAAGGAAGGGAGGGAGGGAGGGAGGAGGGAGGGAGAGAGAGAGAGAGAGAGAGAGAGAAAGAGAGAAAGAAAGAAGAAAGAAAGAAAGAAAGAAAGAAAGAAAGAAAGAAAGAAAGAAAGAAAGAAAGAAAGAAAGAAAGAAAGAAAGAAAGAAAGAAAGAAAGAAAGAAAGAAAGAAATATTATTCGGCTTCAATTCAACTTCTCCAAGCATGCATTATATTCAAAAGTAAAAAGAAAAAACCAGAGAGGTAAAAAATCAGCCACAGCCTACTAGAGTTTTTGACGTACGATCACAATCAAGCCCAACATTTATGCGGTTCACGAGAATGTTGCTTGGCGAGTTTTGCCCCATTTTAAGGCTTTTCCTGCCACCGTTCTTAGACGAATCCCTGCAGTTGTTAAATTAGTAACACGGTTGGTTAAGTGAATTCCCATCCGCAGCACTATCCAACCTGTTCCACTACTGGTAGGTGATTGTGCGTGTATGCGCGTGCACCTAATGTGTGCGCAGCTTTCCCCACACCAGCTGAGGCCTGCAGCGCCAATCAGCTGAGAGGATAAAGAAGAGAAACGTGCAGGGCCGATCCTGACCTTTTCTCTTCGTTTTCCTCTCGGCTGATTGTTGGAGGATTTTTTTTTACTACTGGCAACTTTTGCTACCAGTTCGGCTAAAGCAGGCCGAACCGGTAGCCTACCACCACTGACCCCCATGGACTTTGCTTGCCAGACGGTCGCAAGAGGGGATTGATTACGTGACCGTGGGATGCTCCAACTGTCATAAGTACATGCCAGTTGCCAAGCATTTGAATTTTGATCACGTGAACCATTTAGGGAGGCTGCAAACGGTAGTAAGTGTGAAAAATGGCCATAAGCCCCCCCTTTTTTCCCAGTGCTGTTTTAAGTTTTAATGGTCACTGTGTCAAAGTGTGCATGGCTTTACTATGTGAGACAAGCCAGGAGCAATAACAGCAAACAGAGGTTTGTAATAAATAGTGGTTTTATCTGCAAAAGAATATATACTGTACATACACATAGACAGAAGTCAAACAATCAGCAAATTATAGCATGGAAGAAAATGGAGGGAGGGAGGGAGAGGGAGAGGGAGAGGGAGGGAGGGAGAGGGAGGGAGGGAGAGAGAGGGACAGAGATTTGCCCTAATAGGGTCTCTTATTATTATACAGGCTCTTAAAGTGATAACAGCCAAAAACCTTGCTGACTCATTCCAATCTTTACATCAGTGCATTAGCTGGTCAGCTCCTAAATCACTGTACCTGTACTGCCCAGTAGTTCAAAGGTAATTCTCCCTTAGGATGTCCATTCTCCTTCCTTGGGATTACTCCTTCTTTCCAAACAGTTGCAAAACTAGTGCTTCCTTCTCTTCCCAGCCCTTTTAAGCAAGTGGTATCCACCCAGTAACATACTACCTGATTGAGAATACACCTCAAATCTCCACCTTGTAGAAGACGTTGTGTAATTCTATTGTAACTCCAAGATTAACTGGTGTGAGCTTTAATTTAGGATGAGGCTGCGGAAGCGGAGGGGAAGGGAGTGGAAGGGAGGGGAATCCAGGTTGACTGTATAGAAGCAGATTGCAATGTGGATCAAGATTGCAGCTACTTCTCTCAATTGTGTTAAAAACCCGTTGAAATGGTCTGATCTCTTTTGGTGGGTATGCCATCAATCACAATTGTGATTGTGCAATTGCGCTCTTCAGGTTTTTTTTAATGATTTTTTCCTATTGTTTTCTTATGATTTATCAATTGCTGTTTGTAACTTATGATTAATGATTGTAACTATGATTTATGACCTATCGCCTATTACTTGCTGTTTATATGTACACTGTGATCTTCTGACCCAGAGGCAAATTCTATTCTGTTCTGTTCTGTTCTGTTCTATTATTCTACTCTACTCTACTCTACTCTACTCTACTCTACTCTACTCTACTCTACTCTACTCATTCTTCATTCCACTATTATATTATTCTATTCTATTCCATATCCATTCTACTCCATTCTACTCTACTCTATTCATTCTTCATTCCACTGTTATTCTGTTCAGTTCTATTCTACTCTATACTCTACTCTATTCTACTCTACACATTCTTCATTCCACTATTATATTATTCTATTGTATTCCATTCCATTCCATTCTACTCTACTCTATTCATTCTTCATTCCACTATTATTCTGTTCAGTTCTATTCTATTCTTTTCTACTTTACTTTACTCTATTCATTCTTTATTCCACTATTGTTCTGTTCTGTTCTGTCCTGTCCTATCCTATCCTATCCTATCCTATCCTATCCTATCCTATCCTATCCTATTCCAGCCAAGCCCAGCCCAGCCCAGCCCAGCCCAGCCCATTTTATTCCATCCTATCCTATCCTATCCTATCCTATCCTATCCTATCCTATCAGTCTTTTTAAAATTGCTCATTAATTTGGGCATGTGGTCTTAATCTATCTTTGGATGATAACTTTAGATTAGTCAATTGCCATACATTTTTAAAATTCCAAAATTCTGAGGTAAGTGCTTGCCACAACTTCCTTGAATCTTGCAGGTGGGCACAGAAATATTTGAAGAGTTAACTGCCTGCAAATGAGATAAAACAACCTTTATTGCTTCTTTGTGTTTGGGAAGAGTTGGCAGGTGAAAGAAAAATATATTCCATAAGCTGCAATCTCATCCATATGGTGAAAGGAACGCTAAAGTTCATTGTATGAATAAACATCGATTTTTTTAAAAAAAAAAAACATCAATGCATACAATGCATGCCAAATATATGAACTCTAATCAGATGATTGCACCAAATTAAATAATACAATAACTAATTGCGTCCTTGCCATGTACTAATCTGTTCTTATTTCTATTACTAAAGACCCTAATGCAGAAAATATGCCACCTGTAATGCCAACGACCACGTGCTGAAAATTTGTTCATTATGCAGGTCGGTTCTACCTCAGATGAAATTTGGGTAGCAGGAAAGGAACAAAGCACATTCTGGCAAATTATAGGAGGCAACTGAGCTGAGCCAGAATAAAAGAATAACAAGAGTTGGAAGGTCTTCTAGTCCAACCCCTGCTTAGGCAGGAAACCCTACACCACTTCAGACAAATAGTTGTCCAATCTCTTCTTTAAAACCTCCAGTGATGGAACATTCCCACTGATCAATTGTTCTCACTGTCAGGAAATTTCTCCTTAGTTGCTTCTCTCCTTGATGAGTTTCCATCTGTTGCTTCTTGTCCTGCATTCAGGTGCTTTGGAGAATAGCTTGACTCCCTCTTCTTTGGGGCAGCCCCCGAGATATTGGAAGACTGCTATCCTGTCTCCCCTGGTCCTTCTTTTCATTAAACTAGACATATCCATTTCCTGCAACTGTTCTTCATATGTTTTAGCCTGTTAATACAGCCTAGAACTGTGTTGGCTTTCTTGACAGCTGCCACACACTCCTGGCTCATATTTTAGTGACTGTCCACTAGGACTACAAGATCCTGCTCACAGTTACTACTGTAGAGCCAGGAATCACCTATCCTATACCTGTGCATATGGTTTTTCTTGCCTAAATGCAGAACCTTACTTTCTTCGCCATTGCATTTCATTTTGTTAGATAGCGCCCAATGTTCAAGTCTGTCAAGATCCTTCTGTATCTTAAGCCTATCTTCTGGAGTGTTGGCCATTCCTGCCAGCTTGGTGTCATCTGCAAATTTGAGTTCTGCATCTATCCCCTCTTCCAAATCACTGATGATGATGATATTGAAGAGTATTGGGCCTAAGACAGAGCCTTGGGATCTCCCACAGCCAACATGTTTTTTGAACTATGCTTTAGAGCAGGGGTCTCCAACCTTAGCAACTTTAAGACTTGTGGACGTCAACTCCCAGAATTCCTCAGCCAGCTTTGCTGGCTGAGGAATCCTGGGAGTTGACGTCCACAAGTCTTAAAGTTGCTAAGGTTGGAGACCCCTGCTTTAGAGCAGGGATGGGCAATTAATTTTCCCAAGGGAACCTGGGTCTGTTGTGGAGTTGGGAAGATCCGTAGGCACTCATGCACCCATGTACGTAAATTGGGAAAAAAGAAAAATAGCAGTGACCTTCAAAACCTATTCAGCGGTATGAATTTGGTACATGGCATACATGTTATTTATATTTGATTTCTAATTTCTGATTGACCCTCACGTGGGCTGCATGGTGATAGCCAAAAGGCCAGAGGTGATCCAGAGGCCACCAAATGTTCTTGGAAGTAGCAGGTGCTTTGCCTCTTATTTGAACTTATCTCCTCCCAATTCATGCAGGAACTCTAACTGTGGACTAGATCAAGGTTTGTGGCCTCTCTGCATCTGTGACCAGACAGGACTGAGGAGTTGTTGTCGTTTTTAAAAATGGGTTTGTTGTGGCCTGTCGTCCTCTGGCCCCTCCTGCAGCTGAATCGGAAGAGGAGGAGGAGGTGGCGGTGGTGTAGGAGTCAGGATCAGCTTCAAGGCAATCTGGGAGCTCAGAGTGGGAAGAGGGAATGGAGCTGGGAGAGAGAGAGAGGGAGAGAGGGGGAGGGAGGGAGGCATGGAGCCTGGCTGCCCGTCAGCCCTCAGATAGAGAGTCAACAGCCCCAGATCTGGAGGTGGCTGATGAGGAAGTGGAGGAACATCTGGGAACAGTGCCTGATGTGTGGATGCACAAAAGGCAGAGGAGAGGAGAATAGTGGAAATCTATGGGCCGGTCCTTGGGACGGAAGAACCATCACTGCTAGCAAATTCCCACCCTAGCTCTGGAGATAAAAGGCAGGGGGTGGAGACGAATAGGTGTGACAGACAACTATTCATCTCCCTGCTGGACGGACTTGTTAGCCTGCAGTAAGAGAGAAACTTTTTGCCAGGGTTGCTGGCACTCCTAATAAAGGAATCATTGTGTTAACTTCAGGGGGTTTGTTGTGTTTGGGGAGCTGGGTCAGAACAGGGTTATTTCCCTGTATAAGTGCATAAAGTGACAGAAAGCATTGTCTTCTTATAAACCCCAATACTTTGCTGGTTATTGATTTGAAGGAAAAGAAGGGGGGAGAGGAAATAACCACTCGGTACGATGAATCTTCCCTTATCAAAATGAAAATGAGATTGCAATCTGGGAAGGACTCAAGGCCAGAAACCCAATGCTCTCCCCTACCCATCCACCCAATTAAAAGAAGCCAAAACTCTGCAAAAATTTACACTCTTTTGCAAAAACCCAAGGGCCCCAGTAAAGGCTGGGCTGCTCCACCAGTTTCGAAACCACTTTTGTAATCCCCATTCGATGCATAATGGACTCGCCTTTCTCAGTTATTAAGTTCAGAGTCTAAAATTGGGCAACGGAACTAGCCTTGCGTCGGGCCAGTCCTCGCCTTTACGACCACTGTCAAAACCAAAATTTCTGCCGGTGTAAGTGAGACTGCGGTGAAGCGAACTTGGCTCTCTTTTGACGAGCTTTCATGCCACTGTCACTAAGTGAATCCCTGCAGTCGTTCAGTTAGTAACGAGGGTTATTGTGTGAATCGGGCTTCCCCACCCCCTTGACTTCGTCTGTCAGAAGGTCACAAAAGGGGTATTGCATGACCCGGGGAAGGGGAATGACCCCACGACCATCGTAAATATGGATCTGAATGTTGATCTCATGATCGCAGGGATGCGACAACAGTCATAAGCGTGAGAAACGATCATGTGTCCCTTTTTTTCAGTCACGTTCATTTTGAGCCATCACTAAATGAACTGTTATAAGGTGAGGACTACCTGTATTGAGGAGGGACGTGGTGGCTCGGTGGCTAAGACGCTGAGCTTGCCGATCAGAAAGGTCGGCAGTTCGACGGTTCGAAGGTGAAAGAATAATTTTGAGAAGATTTTATTTATTTATTTGATTTATTTGATTTGCCAATTGTTTACAAGATAATAAGTATAAGTGTATACATAGTTGTGAATACATGAAATGGGTACATATAAGAAAAATAAAAGAAGAATAAGCGAAACAATAGGACAGGGACGGTAGGCACGTTGGTGCTTATGCACGCCCCTACAGACCTCTTAGGAAAGGGTGAGGTCAATAGTAGACAGTCTAAGGTTAAAGTTTTTGGGGTTTGGGGAAGAAACTACAGAGTCGGGTAGAGTATTCCAGACATTGACCACTCTATTGCTGAAGTCGTATTTCCTGCAATCAAGTTTGGTGCGGTTAACTTTGAGTTTGTATCTATTGTGTGCTCTTGTGTTGTTATGGTTGAAGCTGAAGTATTTATATTGGAGAGCACAGTAAAGCTGGTTTTGGGTTATTCTTAAGCAAGAGTTACCCATTTCTTTTCTCTCTTTTTTTAATATATTTTTTATTGTTTACATATAAATATATTGAATACAGTGTAATTTGCCCTGGCATTCCAATTGCCATAAAACAGAAGTAAAAACAAAATAATATATATGTACATTTATACAGTATATATCAATTTTCGTACAAAAACTTCTGACCATCATATAATATGTCAACTCCTCTTATCATTCTAATACTTACTTTCCTCTCTCAATAATACAGGGAGCGTCCCTTTCCAAGTCCCCTTCCCCTGATTCTTTCGCCTTCCAACTTCTACCTTGTGTTTCTAACCATTGATAAAACATGTTCCATGTTTAATAGTATTCTGTATCCCCTTTATCTTTTATTTTTAGTGTTAGTCTGTCCATTAAGTTACCCATTTCTACATGCTCCCTCCTTGCCTCTGATGTCCCATTTTTTTTCTTTTTAAATAAAAGAGTTTGCTTTAATTCCACGACAAAGCTGGATATATTTATATTTTTCTGTCCATGGAAACAAGAAGCCAAATGAGCTAGCCCTCATCTGCAGACAGAAAGGAGTGCCCACATATGGGTTTGTTATTTCAGTGAAAACCAGGTTTAGGATGAGGGTAAGTTACACAAAACAGAGGACATAACAGCCATTATTGTTGTTCTTCAACTGGGTTGGGTTACAGGGATGTTTCTAGACACCTTAAAGGTTCTTTTTCAAAAAGCAACTGGACTTGGTTTTCCCTTGAAGATATTTCGTTTCCGATCCAAGAAGCTTCTTCGGTTCTGAAGAAGCCTCTTGGATGAGAAGCAAAACATCTTCAAGGCTTCTTCAGAACCCAAGAAGCTTCTGTCATGCCCCTGTTAGAATCTGACTCCGAGGGAGAGATGGAACAGCTGACAGGGAGTGGGAGTGTGGCTCTGGTGGTTGTGGAGTAAACTGGGGAAGGGCACAGGCTGGCTGGGCATTCAGAGGAAGACCCAGGCCCACCCCCTCTTCATCCTAGGGCACACAGGGAGGAGCAGATAAGGGAGAAATGTGAGTGGCGTGGTCTACGGGGGAGGAAAGGGCCCTGATCCCCTTCATGGACTGCAGCTGGGTGGACTGGTTAAAAGGACAAACTGCTCATGGAAAACGTGCTGGAAGCAAAGCGTGCATTCTTGTCAGAGCTTATCTGTGTTTTGGCTTCCTCCCAACTGTGGTTGCTGCGTTATCTGGTAGAAGTCTGCAATTAATCATCCTTGGCTACTGTAGTAATTCCTTCAGTGTGGTGTGTTGGGTTTTTTATTTCAAATTAACTTTACTTTCTTTAAGATTTTGATATCCAGCCAAGGATAATTGGACATTGGGGCCAAGTTAGAGGCATTAAAGGGACTTTCTTCTATTTTTGTGACCTGGTTATTTTTGTGTCACCCCCCGGGTGATCACAGCTTCTTGGATGAGAAGTGAAACATCTTCAAGCTTTCTTCAGAACCCAAGAAGCTTCTTGTACGAGAAGCAAAACATTTTCAAGGAAAAACAAAGTCCAGTTGCCTTTTGGGAAAGCAACTTTGGGACAACTGTGAGCTGGATGATTGAGAATCTCTATAAACATCTGGATTCTAGAATTTCTTGATAAGTTGACTTTTCCTATTTCTGCACAAGCAGCTGAGTTGGCAGCTGGTGGCATCTGGCAGGCTTGGAGTTCAGTAGCTGAAAGAATCCAGTGTGGTGAGAACATAAATGGGACACTCCTAGGAATTTCCCAGACCTCCAGCTAGATGGAGAAATTATAAAACATCCCAGATGAAAACAATGTACGTTGTTGCCAAATGGAGGAACATATAAGGGTTTGTCATTTGGGAAGGAATGGTGATGTGGGCCTTTCTTTCTAACATGTAGCCATGATGAGTCTTTGTGTGACCAAGTTGATCAGCTAATAATACTCCAATTTATCTGCATTGAAATATTGGACAGAAATTTTGGTTAGCATAACTCCCTAGGAGCTGAGCTTTAACTTGATGGCCCAAAGATGCTTTTTCCAAAAGGTGACTGAACTTTTTTGGTCTTACGTTTGAAATCATTTTGCTTCTCATCCAAGAAACGACTTCATTCCTAACTGAGTAGTGGGTGAATGTCCCCACCAGTCAGTTAGAATGGAAGAAAACCAAGCAAAGATATTTTAGCGTAACAGAGAATAACAGACTAACAGAGTTGGAAGGAACCTTGGAGGTCTTTTAGTCCGGGGTCACCAACTTTTTGGACCTCAGGGACCACCAAACTCATCATTTTAAATCCCACAGGCCAGAGACCCTGGGAAAATCCCCCCCAAAAAAGTCTGCAGGAAAATTCCTCACCCCATTTTCCTACTGATCGATCGTTCTTTATTTGGGATCGCAGGGTACCATCTCCAGCTCCATTCTCAAGGGGAGAGAGAGAGAGACTTTTGGCTTGATGCAAGGAAAGCAGCAGAAGCAGCAGAAGTCTTTCTTTCTCTCCCCCAAACTCTGCCAGAAATGAGTCTTTGCCAGCGGAGCCTCTTGGAGCAGGAGGCCCTGCAGGGTCCCAAAGACTCATTTCTGGCGGAGTTTGGGAGAGAGAAAGAAAGACTTTGGCTGCTTTCCTTGCGTGCAGCCAAAAGCAGCAGAAAAAAGAAGCAGAAAGAAGCAGCCCGGTGGCCAGGCCAGGCGCCCTTTCCCCCTCCCCTCACTACCTCGTGTTGTTCGCAATGCAAGTGATGAAAGCCTTGTGTTCCTGCAGGCCATGTGGGCAGCACAGCCTTGTGTTCCCACGCAGCCTGGATTAATTGCTTTGGGGGGGGGGGCATTTCTCTGCGGATCACCAAAGTTTTCTCACAGACCACCAGTGGTCCCCAGCCCAGTGGTTGGTGACCACTGTTCTAGTCCAATCCCATTCAGGCAGGAAACCTTACTACATAGCCTAACATATTAAATTTTTTCCACAAATTAAGGAAACGGAGATCAAGGAACGGGAGTGATATTCTCTCTAGGCTGAGTTAAGTTTTTTCCAACATCTTTTTTTTCCAGTCGGTTTGTATAGCAATTCATTAAATGCATACTTGCATTAAATTAGCATGGATGTGTGAGGGGAACCTTTACCTTTTTAAGTTGCTACTGCAAAGTTAGTCATTCAACAATTGCAGCCCGGTGGATTAATGAATGACCAGATCTTGCATAAAAACAAAACCAAAAAGAAAAATGACTTTTCAACAACCCCCAGTGTTTTCTTTCAACGACCGTGTGACCGGGGTTAATGAGTTCCTCGAATTTGCTCTAGCAGCTCGCTCAACTGGCCTCAGCCAGTACTCACAGACGGTGTGGGTGTGTATTAATGCCATGGCTTCATTTCTGCCCCAAAACCTGTCACCTCAAGGCAAGCCGTTAAGGGCAAGATAAGCATCTCGGCAAGACCGGTCCCCAGAATTGGGGGTGTGTGGGGGGAGATGTGAGTAGCCAGATCCCCTCCGCCGACCTGATTTATCTCGGCCATCTCTTCAGCCCAGGGAGGTTTGCGTTCCTCATTCGCTTGCAGCGTGTAACTGGAGTTCTGGATTTGGACGGAAAGCCTCCAAGCACTTTTGCATGAACCCGGCCGTGCTTCATGAATGCTAAATTGCACCACGAAGGAGAAAACCCTCGTTATGCCGCATTTTTTTTTTTTTATTCTCGCCCCAGACACCTAAATCAGGGAACAGTAAGTAGCATTTTCAAGAGATTAGGGAGGCAGGTTGGGTAGGTTCCAACTGCCATAATGGGATCCGAATTTTAAGGCCCCCCCTCTCCTTTTTTTCCTTTTTTACGATCGCCGATAGATAGTCCCTTCCTTCCCCACTGCAGTCTTCTTCTCAGGGAATTACAGCTTTTGCTAAAAAAAAAAAAAGAGAGAGAGAGAGAGAGAGAGATTAAAATGCTATTATGCAAATGGTTGCAGTAGGTTTATTATGTTTACAAATTAACGTCTGTGGCTCAACACACGAATTATCCGATTAGTCTATCTACATTATGAAAGATGTAATAATAAACTAACTGTGGATCAACAAGAGAGACGCTTTGGATTGTTTTAATAGGAGTTGACAGCGATTTAGGAAGTCCTCGACTTACAACAGATGGTTTAGTGGCCAAGGTTACCATGGCACTGAGGGGGAAAAAGGGACTTGTGGCCATTTTTCACACTTATGACTGGTGCAACACCCCCATGGTGTTGCAACGGTCATGATCAAAATTCAGATGCTTGTTGGCAACTGACTCATACTTATGACAGTTGCAGTGTCCCAGTGGGGGGGGTCGCATTCTCCCCTTTTGCGATCTTCTGACGAAGCAACAGGGAAACCCGATTTGTTTAACGACCGGATTGCTAATTGAACAACTGCAGGGATTCCCTTAGCCACTGTGGAAATGGAGGTCATAAAATGGGGCAAACTTGACAAATTTCTCATTTAGCCACAGGAATTTTGCCCTCCCCCAGCCCCCCACCAAAGACAGCCATTTCTCCTGAGCTCCAAATCTAAAACGTTGCCGATCCTGAGAGTGAGATAAACCCCACACAACCCCACACTTTTAGCTACAACTCCAGGGTGAGGCCTTGCACCTGGGAGCCCTAAAGTTTACTAAATAAAGAGGCTGTTGTTTCCAACAACATTGTTTAAGAAAAAAATAAACTCTCTTTGGCTGTTGCATCGTAAACTTTAGCTTGTCTCTCAAGCTTGTCTTTCCCTGTATGATCCTTCTCCAGGGATTCGCCCGCATTTTGGATTTCACATTTGGAAATCCATCAATCAGAATGGAGCTGGAAGGGACCTTGGAGGTCTTCTAGTCCAGCCCCCTGCTCAAGCAGGAGATCCTATACAATTTGAAACAACTGGCTGTCCAGTCTCTTCTTAAAAACCTCCAGTGATGGAGCACCCACAACATCTGGAGGCAAGTTATTCCCTTGATTAATTGTTCTCCCTGTTAGGAAATTCCTCCTCCATATGTTGAGTATGGATCTCAGAATATAGAAGATAATATAACAGAGTTGGAAGGGACCTTGGAGGTCTTCTAGTCCAACCCCTGCTCAAGCAGGAGAGCCAAATAGCATTTCAGACAGTCATTTCTTAAACACCTCCAGTGATGGAGCACCCACAACTTTTGAATGCTACTTCTGTTCCACTGGTTGATTGTCCTCACTGTTAGGAAGTTCCTCCTTAGTTCCAGGTTGCTTCTCTCCTTTGATTTATTTCCATCACTTCTTTCTTGTCTTGCCTTTTGGTTTGTCCTCCTCTTCTTTGGGGCAGGCCCTCAAATATTGGAACACTGCTATCCTGTCACCCCATATCCTGCTTTTCATTAAACCAGATATATACCTAATTCATGAAACATATAATAATGGAGTTAGAAGGGACCTTGGAGGTCTTCTAGTCCACCCCTATGCTGAAGCAATAGAGACCCTAGAACATTTCAGACAAGTGACTGTCCAGTCTCTTCTTTACAATACTTCTTGTTCCTTGACAAGCTTTTGCAAGGTGTGTTCTGTTGGTCTGGCAAAATATTACTCCAGATATTCCAATGTTAGTCCGGATTTTTCCCCCCCGTTTTTTTTCTTGTTGAAAGCAAGCCCACATAAACTCTCAGCCCAAAAGGACTCCAGGTGCAACCTTGCTAAGTTTCTCCAGGGATGGTGTGCGAGCAACCTTTTGTCCAAGTCATAAAATGCCCAGCGTAATCCTATTGGGCAGTTCCTCCGCAGTTTTCTTGATCTACCCCTGGAGCGGTCAAGATTAAAGCTGATGTCTGGAGGGTGGAAATTGGCACTCGGGGGACAACGTAGCAGAGGTCGGCTGTGAAAATGAAAGATATCTGGGGCAGAGGGAGAAGAAGCAGGCAGGCCGGTAATGTGATAGTGTTGAGGGATCGTTCCGTAGCTTTCATCAGGGTTGAAAGTCCAAGCTGAGGAACATCATCACTTTTGGATCCCAGGAAAGGAATGCCTTGAACAGCAAGTTCAGGCATCTAGGCATAATGCAGGAAGTGGCTGTAAGAAGCGCCAATAATCTTCTGGGGTTGAGGGATCATTCCATAGCTTTCCTCAGGGTTCTGAGGAACATCATCAGATCTGGATCCCAGAATTACAGTTGCCTTGAATGGCAAGTTCAGGCATCCAGGCACAGTGCTGGAAGGGGCTGAAGAAGTAGGTAGGCCAGTAATCTGATAGTGTTGAGGGATCATTCTGTAGGTTTCATCAGGGTTGAAAGTCCAAGCTGAGGAACATCTTCACTTCTGGATCCCAGGATTACAAATGCCTTGAACGGCAAGTTCAGGCATCAGGCACAATGCAGGAAGTGGCTGTAAGAATACAGAATGGGATTCTGGGGTTGAGGGATCATTCCGTAGTTTTCCTCAGGGTACTGAGGAACATTATGAGATCTGGATCCCAGAATTACAATCGCCTTGCCTTGAATGGCAAGTTCCGGCATCCAGACATAGTGCTAAAAGTGGCTGCAAGAAGTAGGCAGGGGTGGGATTCAAAAATCCCAACAACTGGTTCACTGCTTGGTTGCTGGGTAGACATGGCCATGGTGGGCATGACCTACCAGAACTTCCGGGAGGGCCACTTTTCACCTTCCCCAGGGTCCAGAGGTCCTCTGGAAGGCAGAAACAGACCTGTTCCCGGACTTCCAGAAATTCCGGAAGGCCCATTTTTCATCGTCCCAGAGCCTCCGCACGGACCCTGCACTTACCTGCATCCAGAACGGGCCATGTGGAGACTCCGGGAGGGGAGGGAGAGGAGGGGCGGGAAGGGCCAGCCGATCGGTTCAACTACTAGTTCAGCGAACCGCATGTAAATGTAACAACCGGTTCTCCCAAACCGTTCCAAACCGGCTGAATCCCATCCCTGGGTTGAGGGATCATTCTGTAGCTTTCATCCAGGTTGAAAGCCCAAGCTGAGGAACATCAGCAGTTCTGGATCCCAGGGTTACAACTGACGGTGGTTGTGTTGCGGTCTCTGGTCAAAGAGCTGACATTTGGAAGACAAACGTTCATCCAGGATCAGGCAGCTAAGCTCCCCTAAATGATGAACATCCTATCTTGGCTTGTGTGTGGAAACAACTGTCACGAGGACGCTGTGTTCTTACAAGTCAGAATTGCAAATACAAATTGGAGTCAGCTGTCGTGCCAGCAAAAAAACAACAACCCAAACAACCAACCAAACCCCTCCAGTGTATTAGCCTTCCTTCTCATAGGTCACCACAAATCCACTTCTTTCACAGTTGTGTGTCGCACATCTGCTTAAGTCAAATGTAACCTTGGAAGCCTCTCTCTCTCTCTCTCTCTCTCTCTCTCTCTCTCTCTCACACACACACACACACGCAAACAAGCCAGCTATAAATGGCTCCTGGAGTTATTTTGAAGAAGTGTGTCCTGTTTCATATTTATAATGGCAAGGCTTCATAATATTCACAGTGAATATATAACACAGATCAGTTCAACAACCATGAAATTGTATGTTGTCAGGTTGTCATATAAATAGAGCCATATTCTCTGTTACAGTAAGATTGGACGGAATGTTTTCATTGCTTCGAAATCATACGAAAGGGGAAAAAAAGAGTCAGAATCTTCCTTTTTGGATTTAACAGCAAATGCTACGTTATAATTATCATCGTCATTGTCTTTATTATTTTATAGGTAATCTTGGAGGATATGTTTTTTTGCCCCCTTCAGCAATGAGCAGGGGAGGAAATATTTATTTCAATAAATGCTAATCGGGCAAGCTATTTTTTGAACTCCGTAATGGTTTCCTCTCCATTTTTTTTTTTAAAAAACACTTTCTATTTTTGTGTTTCACATTGGCACTAATTGCTGCTAAATGCTGCAATTCAACCTGGGCAGGTGGCCTCCATACTGACAGCATCATTAGAAAATGATAGAAAATATAGCGGCCAAGTCTAATACAAGACACGATGTATATCTGCATACTGTGGATGATGTTAGTGTTCCCTCCCACTCCCTCTCTTCCTCTCTCTCTCTCCCTTTCATTTTCTCTCCCTCTCCCTCTCTCCCTCTCCTTCTCTCTCCTTCTCTCTCCCCCTTTCTCTCCCTCTCTCCCTCTCTCTCCCTCTTCCTCTCCCTCCCTCTCCCCCCTCTCTCCTTCTCCCCCTCTCCCTCTTCCTCTCTCCCTCTCTTTCTGGGAGTTGAAGTCCACAAGTCTTAAAGTTGCCAGGTTTGGAGTTCTAGATCACAGTGGGCTCTTAGCTTCGCAGTTTTCCCAACTTTATGCTTCTGGGTTTTTTAAAACAGTGGCCTCTAACCTTTTGGGCATCAGGGACCGGTTCCGTGGATCAGAGTGGTTTCACGTGCTGCCTGCATCCGACAGATGGGGCTTCGCTTGTTTGCATGGCTAGGTTTCTGGCATGCCATGCCTCGATCCACGGACTTTGAATTGGGGACCCCCATTTTTAAAGACTGGGGGGGGGGGGTATTTCTGCATTGCAGCCAAGAAAGAGTATGTCATCGTTCCAAGTAACAACCTCCCAATTCAAGGATTCTGAAACAGCCATCTTCTCAAAGATCCATTTTATTAGAGACGTCATATTGGCACATCCGAGGAAAACCCGAATCTGAGATTTCTGGGTTTTCCTTAGCCCAGAGAGCATCCAAAATCCAACCCCTGCACCCAATAGTTCCTTACAATGGTCCAATCATTACTTCGTTCCAACTGGAGACTGTCCCCAGTCACTCCCCTCCAGGTGCAGGGTAACCTGTCCTTGACTCTCTGAGAAAGGAATGTTGTTGTGGCTAATTTTCCACGGCTCCTTGAAGTCCACGCTCCCAAATTCCCAGGCATGGAATGTGGAAGCCTGGAAACCTCAAAGAAAAATAGCTTCCAAGCTGACAGAGTATTTGCTTCAGGGGTGGGATTCTTCTGGTTCGGACCAGTTCGGGAGAACCCCTGGCTGCGATGATCGGCTGGCTCCCAAATGGTTCGATCCAGACGATCACATGGCCCTTGCACTGTACTCACCTTCTCTGCTCAGCTGATTTGCACCTCAGCTGTGTTACTTCCCTGAAGTAACATTGAAGGTAAGTAATTGCAATAGCTGTACAATGTGCACAGCATGCGTGCAACGCTGTGCTACTAAAAATGGGAAAAGCTGCCACTGCAAGCTTTGTTAGGTGTGATTACGCCAGACCTGGTGTAAAGTTTATAGTAAATACTCCCCGGGCCTTCCCAGAGAATGTTTTTTTGACAGACCTCGTAACTGAAAGCAGTTTGTTCTTTCACAAGGTGTCTCTTGGGAGCACAGGAAATCCTTGACTTAACAACCACAATTGAGCCCAAATATGTTACGTCGCTGAGTGAGACATTTGAGAGATAGCATGGCTTCCATTTTATGACTTCTCTTGTCACCTTTTTTAAGCGAATCACGAAAGTTGTTCAATGAGTAACCGTTGTAAAGTGAATCAGGCTTGATTTGCCCCTCCCCCGGGATGCTGCAAACCATCATAAATGTGAGTCAGTTGTCAAGCATCCAAATATAAAACCAGGCGTCCGTGGCAATGCTGCAATGGCCATAACTCTGAAAAATGGACAGGATTTTTCATCTGCATTGAAACGGTCACTGAATGAACTGTGGTTAAGTCATCCTCAACCTGTTTTAATTTGAGCCCACAAGGTAAATGTGACAACTCTTGTAAAACTAGATCCGAGTATCAATTATTGCAGTGGCATGAAAGCCTAAATAAACAAAAAACTAAATATGAAAACACTCACAAGGGCTTATAGAGAGGCATGGTTGTCTACAAACCACAGCTGGATAACTTCACTGCATCTGCCTTCGGGTTAAAATTCCCTGTCCAACTAGTTTTATCGGGCTTGTAAACATGGATCAAGAGACATCCAACCTCATCGTACAATATTTTTCCAATGTTCTGCAGAGGCTAAGTTAGCTGGTAGGGCTGCAATCTGTATTTGTATTTGGGTGTTGCAATTCCAGGAATGATCCCTGTGAAACGCAAGCTATCATTATGAAAGCTTTCCAGTTTGTGCCAGAAATAAAATAAAATTATATATGTATGTGTGTATATATACTGTATACATATATATGCTTGCACTGGCACGAAGCCGAAAGCACCAGCCTGAGGATGGCGAGTGGGACCTCACCGAAACATCGCTAAGATATTCTTAATCTTACATGGGAAAAGACCCGAACACACCTTCCCCCCCCCTCTATATATATATGTATATATGTATATATGTTTATATGTATATATGTATATATATTTATATATTTATATATTTATATATTTATATATTTATATATTTATATATTTATATTTAAGTTTTCGCGGGTACTTACATGTATGGTATTCAGCTTTGTTCGGGTATTTTCCCATGTCATTGTAGTTGTGCTTTTAAAGTTGTAGCAACGTTTGGCAGAATCTCATCTGCCATCATCAGGCTTCTGTTCATTCAGACAAACACAATACAGAAGCCTGATGATGGCAGATGAGATTCTGCCGAAACGTTGCTACAACTTTAAAAGCACAACTACAATGACATGGGAAAATACCCAAACAAAGCTGAATACTATACACACACACACACACACACATACACACACACACACAGAGTATATAATGTATGTATGTATCTATGTATGTATGCATCTATGTGTGTGTGTGTGCATAAAATTTGAAAATACTTAACTTTGAAATGGTCGACGTGTATTTTAGAACGAAGGTGCAGTAAAGCAAATGTATTCGTAAAATATCCTCCCCGATTCCCATTGAGGTATCTTGGATGCACCCAGGCCCACGAGTAATAATTGTAGCTGAAATAGGCACCTGACGATAACGACTGGTGCTGAGTAGATACTTTTTTCCCACTACTGTGTAAGGTCTGCCTTTGAAAATTCAGAAGTACCTGTGATTGCAGTAAATGCACTTGTGGCTTGCCTGGTTATTAATGCATGCCTTTGTGATCACTCACCTGGAAAAAAGACATAGCTGCTTTAATAGTTGAGACAATTGATAAAAGACAAGACTCTCCCCAAAGTGCTTTTTTTCAGGAGGCAAATGTCTTTTGAAGACATTTAGCTTCTCAACCGAAAAGCTTCTTCAGCTCCAAGTGGATGGTGGGGAATGGAAGGATTTATACTCCTTGCAGGCAGTTTGCATTCCTTTTTAGAGGGTCGTTGAGACCACTTGGAGGTTTAATCTGTGTCCTCAGGGTCACCTGAGTAGTGCAAATGGATGTAGAGCTTTCTTGGAACTGCTGAGAGGACATCCATTTGCACCACTCAGGTGATGCTGAGGACACAGATAAAGTTCCAGGTGGCCTCAATGGCTCTCTAAAAGGATGCAAATGACCAGCTGTCTGCAAGGAGTATAAATCCTTCTACTCCCCACCATCCAGTCAGAACTGAAGAAGCTTCTTGGATGAGAAGCAAAATGTCTTCAAAAGGAAAACAAACAAGAAAGTCCAGTTGCCTCCTGAAAAAAGCACCTTTGGGACAATCGTGACCTGTAGGACTGAGAATCTCTGCAAAAAACAAGATTGCTTCAATGAGAAGCAAGGAGGCACTGTGTTCATGAGCCACCCAAAGTTTTTTTTTTTTTTTTTTATGAATTCATGTTTAGTGTTTACAAATAGATTAAATTTACCTCTGTTTTCTTGGCAGGAGGGGAAATCTAGCTAGAGTTGACAAGAATTGTTTCGGGAGGGTAGGGTTTGATTTACTTTCTACTTTAAGAGAAAGTTGTGTAGATGTTTCTCAGAAATACATGTATGCTGGCATTATTGTGGTCTCTCTCATGGTTGAATTGCCTAACATTCGTGCTCATGTCTTTTATGTGCATTTTCATGAAAGTGTCAATAATTAATTATATAGGTGAGAATCTGAGGCCAAGAACATTTTTGGAGTTGTGCCTTATTGAAAACGTAAACAGAGAGTAGGCTGCTTGTATTCTTTGGGTAGGCCTTAAAGCCTACCCAATTTTCTTTCCCCTCAGAAATCTAATTGAACCTACTGATTGAAATCACTTCCCATTTAAACAAACCTTGAAGTGCTTTACAATTAAAAATTACTTTTCCAGCTAAGCCAAACGCATTAATGAAAAATACATGAAGATGTTTGATAAAATAAAAAAATAAAATTGGCAGAGTATACAGTAGAACAATAGCAGAAAGGAAAAGCAACACCAAAATAATTAAAATGCCACAGCAGGATTAAAACTTTAGTAAGAGTCCTGGGATGGATGGATAGATAGATATAAGATAGATAGATAGATAGATAGATAGATAGATAGATAGATAGATAGAGATAGATAATGATATATAGAGAGATTATGGATGGATGGGTGGATAGATGATAGATAGATAGATAGATAGATAGATAGATAATAGATAGATAGATGATAGATAGATAGATAGATAGATAGATAGATAATGATATAGAGAGATGATGGATGGATGGGTGGATAGATGATTGATAGATAGATAGATAGATAGATAGATAGATAGATACCCTGTTTCTCCAACAATACGGCCTCCCCCAATAGAAGCCCAGCATGTTTTATAGGCATGAAATGAAGTGATAAATTAGGCCTATATTAAAACATGAAATAATGATAGGAAGTACTTTGTTGCACACCGATATGGTGCTGCCTGCGTGACCCGATGATGCCGAGGTCAACATCCAAGCGCCACCCGCCCACCCAAAGATGCAAGGGGAATTAAGTCACCAAAGACAGTGGATAGACCACCTTTTATATGATTGATAGATAGATAGATAGATAGATAGATAGATAGATAGATAGATAGATAGATAGATAGATAGATAGATAGATAGATAGATATGATAGATGGAGATGATGGATGGATGGATGGATGGATGGATGAACAGAGAAATAGATTAGACATACAGATTGTGAAGGGCTGTATAAGGTACAACCAGTCCTTGGAATTGGATTAGAAATGAATTGAGTTGGTGGAGATAAAAATGCAATAATAGAATTCAGTTCTACCCTCTACTTTTGCTGCAATATTTCGTACTAGGTGAAGTATCTCAGTCATCTTCAAAGACTGTTCCATTGCATGTTGGAAAAATCCACACCGAAGAATTTAAGGACATAGATTATGGTAGTCAGGTTAACCTGTGGATTATGACAGCCTGGGTTATTCCGAGGGAGGCTGTAGCTCAGATACCATCCTAATCTGGTGAAATATGCTTTGAGCCACCAGTACCTTTGATTGCAAGGATGATGAGTCCAGAAGTGACCCTTCCAGCTATAGACTTACAACTGGTTGAAACCCACTCACCTGGATGCCCATAATTATGGGTGGGTTCATGTAGACGTAGAACACCGGAGGAGATAAACCTGGAATTGTAAACTTGTAAAATTGTGGGGTGCGGTGGCTCAGTGGCTAAGACGCTGAGCTTGTCAATAAGAAAGGTCACCAGTTCAGTAGTTCGAATCCCCAGCACCGTGTAATGGAGGGAGCTCCTGTTACTACTTGTCCCAGCATCTGCCAACCTAGCAGTTCGAAAGCATGTAAGTAGAAAAATAGGGACCCCTTTGGTGGGAAGGGAACAGTGTTCCGTGCGCCTTTGAAGGTGTTTAGTCATGCTGGCCACATGACCACGAAGACGTCTTCGGACAACGCTGGCTCTTCTTCAGCTTTGCAACAGAGATGAGCACCGCCCCCTGGATTCGGAAACGACTAGCATGTACATGCAAGGGGAACCTTTACCTTTATTAAAATTGTAAAAGTCTTTTCCCCCACCAGCAAATGTCTTCTGGAGACATCTAACACAGAATTGGAGCAGACAGCCTTGAAATATTTCTGCAGATTGAACATCCCAAACTAAGGTTGTGTTCTAGGTCTTATTTCAAATTGGATTTGTATTTGAAGAAGGATGATTTAATAATAGGTAGAATTAGAAATTATTAAAAAGTGCTAAAGAGCGCTCTCTTCCCTCTTGCTCATTAGAGCTTCTTCTCTGCTTTAGTTTCTCCTAAACTTTAAAATAAAAATTTCTTTGCCTCTTTAATGTATAAATTTCTGATTATAATATGCTGGCAATTAAACCGCAAAGAACCCTTGATTCTTGGCCAGGTGTTCCCAAAATCTAAAGGAATCTTTCCCACATGCAGTTTTTCATCTACCCCACTGCTATCTAAACCTTCTCCTTCCTATCTGACTGCAGCAGCAGTAACTTTTATTTCACAAGCAAAATACATCTTTTTAATATACACCTTAATAGGTCATCTTTCTTTGGTGAATAATTTCGGGGCCACAGATTTGGTAAAAATATTTCTTGCTTTCAGTATTTGACATGGCTTCCCTGCATTTTTTTCGTGAACAATTTCCACAATTTGAATTGCAGGTAACATAAACACCTGTAAGATATTGGTCTGTGAGATTTAGGACAAACTCTATAATTGGTGATTGATCAATGATTCTAACTTGTAGACCAGAGGTCCCCAAACTTGGCAACTTTTAAAACATGTGGCCTTCAACTCCCAGAATTCTCCAGCCAGCAAGTTGGGAAACCTCTGTTGTAGACCTTTTTTGTGACCATAATACACAATAGGTCCTCGACTTACAACAGTTTACTGAGTGACCGTTCAAAGTTACATCATTGAAAAAAATAATGTAGGACTGTTTTTTCGCACTTATGACCGTTGCCTCCCCCCTGGACACACAACCAAAATTCAGATAATTGGCAACGGACTCACATTTATGACGGTTGCAGTATCCTGAGGTCATGTGATTCCTCCTTTTCTGACAAGTCAAGTCGGTAGGGAAACCAGATTTACTTAGCAACCATGTACCTAATTGAACAACGGCAGTATTCACTTAATGGGGGCAAAGAAAGGTCATAAAATGGGGCAAAGCTCACTTAATGTGATGGTCCGGGGCGTGGCAGAAAGGCATCACAGTCAGAGAATAAGTATGAGTCCATTTATTAGCTCCAACTTTGCCCCCAATGACCTTCTGGTCTGGAGAAAAACTCTCCCATGAACCTGCAACAGCCTTTGGCTGCAGATGTTCCAGTCCAAACGTTGTAAACTGAAAACTTTAAATTATAAATCCAACAAGGCAAAATAAGGTAAGAAATCTGGCAGAGCGAGATATGGAGTTCCAGAAATGAAGTAACAAGGCAGTAAATCAAACCAGTTGGGAGGATGCCAGGAACTCAGATAACGGCCAACACAAGATAAACTCACGTTTGCTCCCAGCAGTTGCTTTCAGCTTGCATCTCTTTTAAACTCTCATTCCCAGGTGGCTAAAGAAGGGAATCAGGGCCCTTTCCTCCCCACGTAAGTCATGCAACCCCCATTGCTCCCTTCTCCATTCCTCCCTGTGTGCCGTAGGATGAAAAGGGGGTGGGCCTTGGTCTTCCTCTGAACTCCCTCTCCCTTGTTCTACCTCTTCTCTGCTCTGCCCAGCTGGACTTTGCCCTTCCCCAGTTTCCTCCACAGCCAACGGAGCCACACTCCCACTCCCTGTCAGCTGTTTGTCTTCCTCCTCTGATTCAGAGTCTGATGGGGGGCATGACACTTAACAAATGTCTCACTTGGCAACTTAAATTTTGGGCTCACTTGTAGTCATAAGAAGAGGATTTAGTTCTTGGGATGATTTGACTCTCATTTTTGGAAAACGTGGTCATAATGTTGTGGAAAAAACCGATGCCAGTTAAGCTGACTGATAATCCCGCTAAACCTGCTTTAAACCAGGTTCCCGTATCAAGAGTTTGCTTATTGCAAACCTACAGATAGCTCTTGGCTTACCATCATTCATTTAGTGACCACCCAAAGTTATCATGGGCACTGAAAAAGTGACTTCTGGCTGGTCCTCACTCTTACAACCATCATAACATTCTGACAGTCACGAGACCAAAGTTTGGGCACTTGCTAAACAGCATATAATAACCATGGTTGAAGCACCTGACCAGTTGAGGAAAAGGGAAGATGGATTTGCTTAAGGACTGTGTTGTTCACTTAATTCACCGCAGTGATTTGCTTAAGAGCCGTGGCAAAAGAGGTCATCAAATTGGATAGAGGTGACTTAAGGCCCATCTTAGTTTGCAATTGTGCAGTTCTAGTTGCAATTGTGGTTGCAAGTTGTTGACTATCGGTGTTGTACTCTCTGTGGGTTATGCGGGAAAGCAGGGGGCAATTAGCAACCTGGGGCAGGTTTAGCCGAGAAGTGAGTTCATGATCTTTGGATTCACTGCTGCGGTTTTGTGGATCTTGTGAATCTTGTGACCTTGGGTGGAATTTTGGGTGCAGAGGCCTTGACTGAACCATGCAACTTTCAATCAATCAATCAATCAATCAATCAATCAATCAATCAGAATAGAGCTGAAAGGGCCTTAGAGGTCTTCTAGTCTAACCCCTTCAACAAGCAGGAGAGTCCATATAATTTCAGACAAGTGACTGTCCAGTCTCTTCTTGAAAGCCTCCAGTGATGGAAGCACCCACAAACTTCTGAAGGCAACTTCTGTTCCATTGGTCGATTGTCCTCCCTGTTAGGAAGTTTCTTCTTCATTCCAGGTTGCTTCTCTCTCCTTGATGCATTTCCAATTTTTCTTGCCTTCAGGTGCTTTTGGAGCAGGGGTCCCAACCGCCGGTCCGCGGACGGTACCGGGCACTGTCGCGGAACAAGCCTTACCGCCGCTGGTTGCTGGGCCGCCATCTTTTTTTGGTAAAAAAGCAATTTTCGCATCAAAGATGGCGCGCATGGCGCCAACATGGGGTGAGCTTTTCCGGGTAGAAAGCCATTTCTGCCGAAAAAGCTCACCAGAAGCGCTGGCGATGCGCCATTTGACCACGAAAAATCGTCGTGACATCACGAAGGCCGATTTTTCGCAAAAGATGGCGGCGCCCAGCTGACGCCCGGAACAGGCTGCGAGCGCCAGCTGACGCCGGAACCGGGCGCGGCGTCGAAAAGGTTGGGGATCCCTTTGCTTTGGAGAATAATTTGACCCCCTCCTCTTTGTGGCAGCTCTTCAAACCCTGGGAGACTGCTGCCCTGTCCTCCCTAGTCGTTCTTTTCTCTAGACTAGCCAAGCACAATTCCTGCAACCGCCCTTCACATGTTTTAGTCTCCAGGCCTTTCATCATCTTAGTTGCTCTTCTCTACGCTTTTTCCAAATTTCAATGTTTTGCTCGACAAAAAAAATAATCAGTGTGGATTTGGACTTGACCAGGGAAACCAATAGCACAGTCCCAAGCCTTTATCTAACTCATGAATGAACCTGGCTCCGTGGAGGAGGTTTTAGAAGGTACTTGCGGTTGGTTGGCTGAATGAAGGGACTGCCAAGGTAGAAGAAGGTTACTGGAGAGCAAGCAAGGATGATTGTCTGTGAATGCCAGTGCTTTCTCTCCTCCGCCAACCAGGGGCTATTTTTGCTTTGATTATTTGAGGGGGGGGCAGTAGCTGGAGGTGATCAGGCCTTCCATGGCCTCTGCCGGCTCTGAGTCAGCTTTTTTCAGGAAGCTCAGATGTCATTCCAGCCACAAACTATCTTGGGTTGAGGTCAGGCTACCGTAGTCGGAAGATTTATAGCTGGTGGGGCTGTTTGTATGGAAGGCTCTGTAGGAAGCCCTGTGAGAGTTTGACATCCCTTCCTGGCATTGTTACATCATTATCTGTTATTCTGTTCTCTTCTGTTCTATTTTCTATTCTCTTCTATTCTTTCTTCTTTTCTCTCTTCTCTCCTCTCCTATTCTATAATCGGATATTATTCTATTCTATAATCTGATATTATTCTATTCTATAATCTATTATTCTATTCTATTCTATAATCTGATATAGTTCCACTCTATTCCATTCTATTCTTAATTCATTCTACTATTATTCTATTCTATTCTATTCTATTCTATTCTATTCTATTCTATTCTGTTCTGTTCTATTCTTTTTCCTTATTCTATTCTATTCTATTCTCTATTCTATTTTTTTTCTTTATCCTATTCCTATTCCTATTCTCTTCTCTTCTCTCTCCTCTCCTATTCTATTCTAAAGTGCATTGGAAGCTTTCTTCCCGGTGCAAGATTGTCTCTGAACTATTAAATAAATTACAGAAATTAAGTTGAACTTGATACCCTGTGCAAAAGTATGGCAGAAAATTTCACGTTTCCCGAATATTTCCATTTTTTCTCCAGTCTGTTAAAACTTAATTTTATTCGTTCATTCCCATTCTATCTCTGAATTTTTTTTGTGGCTTCCTGCCTAAAAATTCACCAGATCTGTCTCTGGTTAGGTTTCTAAAGATGAGTCAAGGTCAGCCAGGTGTGATTTCTGAATGATACAACGTGGTGTGTATATAGGGCATCTCATTCAGTATTGCTTTAAAACGTTTGGCATTGATTATATAATTGCATATCTCCCCCCCTTTCTCTCTCTCTCTCTCTCTCTCTCCTTCTCTCTCTTCTCTCTCCTCTCTCTCTTTTTTTCTCCTTCTCTCTCCTCTCTCTCTCTCTCTCCTTCTGTCTGTCTGTCTGTCTGTCTCTCTCTCTCTCTCTCTTCTCTCTCTCTCCTTCTCTCTCTTCTCTCTCCTCTCTCTCTTTCTTTCTCCTTCTCTCTCCTTCTCTCTCTCTCTCCTCTCTCTTTCTCTCTCTTCTCTCTCTCTCCTTCTCTCTCTCTCTGTCAACTCAGGTCAACCTTAACTCACATTCTGAATTTGCATTCAGGCTGGATGGAAGTTGTAGAGAGTAGAAGGACAATTATGCAAATAATGTGGATTTTGTTTTGTTTTTGTTGCTGCAATATACAAATGCTAAACCGGCGTGGATTCTTCTTGGTTTGCAATGAGAAGCATGACATGTTCATAGCTCCAGAATAGCAGTGGAAATGATTTTATCCGTGCAAACGCCTTGCGCGTGCCCTTGGCATGTTTATCTATTTTAATAACAACTTTAAAATGTTGGGAGGCATCTTGCTGAGGTGTTGGACTTTCTGAACTGCTGAGTTATATTCTCTCGATTTCTTTTTCTCTTACCTTTCGGTCTGGTTTCCTTCCCTTTCCTTTAATAATTTTAAAATAGGAAGGCTATCTGAGGAGTGCCATGGATAGGATAAGGGCAACAAATGAGACTTTTAGCCAGGTTGTTCTTTGAAGGTGAAATGGAGACTCATCTTAAATTAAGGGTCATCATCTTATCATTTGAATGTGGTATTAGATTTTTATCCCGGGTCATTTGAATTGACATTCGAGATGCAGCCACAAACTTCCTCCTTTCTAAGTAATTCTCGATTTGACTGCAATCTGGGCTAATGATCACAATTGAGCCCAAAAGTTTTTTATTTTTATAATAAAAACAACAAATAAAACCATTTTTCAGTTCTACAGTGCGTCGTTTGGGTACATATATCTTGTGCACATAATAATATTATCATACATTTCTTACTTGTTTATATTTGTTTCTAATCGATATTTTATATTACATTGGTCAATTGTTATATTATCATTAACATTGTAATTATTATCTTTCAAAAATATATTCCATCCTTACCTATTCTCTTACTCAATCCAAATCAACTCATTTTAATATGTTATTACTATTATCACATGTTTCAATTTCTTACTCTTCTATTTAACCATTCGTAGAATAAATTCCAAATCTTATAATAATCTTTTTCTTCCTGTTCTCTAACTGCCACTGTCCATCTACTCATTTCCACACAGTTCATTATTTTCTTAATTGTTTCCTCCTCTGTCAGAATTTTCTCATTTTTCCAATTTTGAGCAAATAGCTGCTTTTAATACATTGATAATCCATATAGGTTATCTCTCTATTGTAACCTTCAGGCAAAATTCCCAATAAAAGTATTTCTGGTTTTAAATCTATATGTTGTTTAATTGAGCCCAAAATTTATGTTGCTAGGCAAGAAATTTGTTAAGTGAGTTTTGCCTCATTTTTCGACTTTTCTTGCCTCGTAGGTTAAGTGAACCAACTCAGTCATTCAGTAAGTAACAAGGTTAAGTGAATATGGCTTCCCCATTGGGATCTGCAAACCATAATAAATATGAGACAGATGCCAAGCATTCAAATCTTGATCATGGGACTGTTTCAATGGTCGTAAGTGCGAAAAATGATAATTAGTCATTCCTCACTGTCTTCAATGCCATTGTAACTTCAAACTGGTTCCTGAAACGAAAGGATTATCTGTAGACTCATTACTGTATAATTATATGCCCAGATGAATTGAATTGGTGCAAAATGAATGAATCGGTGTAAAAAGTATTCTAAATTTAAAAAAAAACAACGATTCCCTTATTTTCTTCTTAAGAAATAGAATGGCCACCCAACAACCCTTCTTGGCTCTTAACTCAGAAATGTTTGCTCGAATTGTCAAAGGGAAGAAAGAAATATCACTTGAAAGAGAACTACAGAATATATGTTTTGCCTCAGTTTCTTTCTTTTTTAAAAAAAATATATTTTTAAATATCATTTGGGTTAAAGCCTTTTGTTTGTTTGTTTGTTTGTTTGAAGTTTTTATTTTTGTAGCACAACAAAATTCCAATTTCAGTTGAACAGTGTGTTGTTTGGGTACAAAACGTATTTTTAGGATATAACAATCAAACCGCGCTCACTTCGGCAGCACATACACTAAAATTGGAACGATGCAGAGAAGATTAGCATGGCGTTAAAAAGCCTTTTGAAAAGGAAGATTAGAACTAATATAAAGGAAGAGAAAAGAGAGAAATCAAAGAGAAAGATAAAAAGTACGAGAAAGATGGGGGAAAAAAGTAAAAGAAAGATAGAAAAGAGGTTCCAAGAAATAGCTTCTGATATTCTTTACCTCAGTTATAGGTAAAATATATTTTCTTTGATGACTTATCTTGAAAGGACCAATGTGTAACTCCAATGATAAGTCAGCCAAAGGGAATTGACCTACAAAATCTGTTTTGACCTCAAAGCTGCTCTTTTCCATGAAAAATGGCTAAGTTGCTGTCCTCTTGCCTCTTCAAATAATTATTGTAAAGTGATATTTAAATGGAGCTACAATGGAAGTTCCTTGAGCAGATTCCATTGGAATTCTCCATACTCCAGAAGGATCAAAATCCTTTTTTTCCCCTTACCTTTCCAAGAAATGAGCCGGTTTCACTACTAGTAGCTGGTGGAAACCCATTATGTAGTTTGCATTTTTAAAATGAATTAAGCAAGACTTAGATGTGCAATTTTTTAATTGCTGCAAAGGGAAAAAAACTGTCCTTAAGGTACTACTACTTCTACTACTACTACTTCCTCTCCTCCTCCTCCTCCTCCTCCTCCTCCTCCTCCTCCTCCTCCTCCTCCTCCTCCTCCTCTTCTTCTTCTTCTTCTTCTTCTTCTTCTTCTTCTTCTTCTTCTTCTTCTTCTTCTTCTTCTTCTTCTTCTTCTTCTTCTTCTTCTTCTTCTTCTTCTTCTTCTTCTTTTCTTCTATATATATACATAAAAGCGAAAGACCACTCACACATCATCACAAAATCTCCAGAACCTAAAGCCTACAACATATCTCCCTCTTGGCTTCTAGGGGCTCACTGAGAAAGGATTTTTCCAAATGATCATCAGAGCATTTAGAGTATTTCCTATATTATTATTATTATTATTATTATTATTATTATTATTATTATTATTATTATTATTATTATTATTATTATTATTAACACGCTCTGATGCTAAGGAGTTCTACTCCCCCTCCCCACCTGCAAAAGAAATCTGTCCCAATTGCAAAACACAAGCAGAGGAGAGGAGTTTCAGTTTCAGTTTCAGTTTCACAGCACCAAGCAGCTTTAGTACAGAACAGTTGAGCTAAGCCACGCCCAGGCTCCTTGCTGTCTCCTTCTTGCTCACACAGCAAATACTGTTTCAGTTTCCAAACAGCCCTCAACTGTCTCACCCACTGACAGGACACTAGCCAGATGAATACCAATGGATGCTGGTAGGCAGAGGCACAATTTTTTCCCCTTATTTTCCTACCCCAAAACTAAGCCCGGCCACATAGTTTTGTTGCGAAGCATGGGTATGCAGCTAGTATTGAATAAATCTTGATTGCTCGCTATGCATCCTACATGTTCCTGGTTGCACACATAAACTGTATACGTTCCACATTAGAAGAATCCTGTCTGATAGAATTTGCAGATTTCCAATCATCTTTTGATTTTTACTCATTGCTTTCACGGATGGATCGCCAGGCTATTTGAATATTCATTCAGGGAAGATTTTCTAGTTCTGCTTTTAGATGTTGAATAATGTGTGGAAGTGAAGATAAAGTCCTATTGTTAGATTTGTTTCTTTAGCTCTGGAAGATTTGAAGATCCTATTTCCCTGGAGTATTTGTGGCAGGGAAAAATGGGATAGTTTGTGGGGGGGGGGGGGAAATCAAGAAACAGGATATACGTGAGAAAATCAGTGGCATAATCATAAAATGTAGGAATGTCGACAAGATCTAGGTTTAAGCAAAGTTTGCAAAGGACTCTTCTAAATGCTATTTTTTTGCAAATGTTTGCCTCATCCAGATTTTTTGTTAAACCAAAGACAAATCGAACTTATACAGAGAAGAAATAATAATAAGGAGAATGAATCACCTTTTTTGTTAAAATTGTGTTGTATGTGTGGGATGAGAGCTGAAGACTGTATGAAGCTCTCCAGCCTATTTTTGGTCAAGAAGGTTTTTTTTTATTGCAGGTTGGGTTAATCACCCAGATTAGATTTGGCTGTTGACCAGGTTTTCTTTTCTGAAGTTCACTTTCCTGCTCTTTGGAATATATTTGCCTTAATTTATGGAGTCATTGAGCACCATGTTAGTAACAAAAAAATTGCAGAACTGGGTAAGAAAATAGAAGCCAGATTTCTGAAATATTATGCTGAATGCCTTATGTTGGAGGAATGTACAGAAATATTAAATATAATATATATATATATATATATATATATATATATATATATATATATATATATATATATATATATATATATATATATATATATATATATATATACCCGTGTTTCTCCAACAATATGGCCTCCCCCAATAGGAAGTCACAGCATGTTTTATAGGCATAAAATCAAATTAAGCCCCTCCCCCAAATTAAGGCCTATATTAAACATGCGAAATGGGGGGAATGGCGGGGAGGCTTGCCGTTAGGAATTACTTTTGTTGCATACCCGGATATGGTGCTGCCTGCGTTGACTTAGGCGTTGGTGGGGCACTTCGTATCGGGAGACCTTCCACCACCTTTGCTTTCCCTTCTCCCGTGCTGCCGCAGTGTTTAGAGCAAGGCCACGGCGTTTGGTGCCGCCACGCGCGGCCAGCCAGGGCTCCTCCCTGCAACACTTTCGGCTTCAGGCGCTCCTGTCGCCGCCTTCCCTTTGCCTTCGAAGGCAAAGCCAATTCTTTAAAAATGACGCCTTCTACTACCGGTCACGACAAAGCCTCCCCTGCCCAAGAGGGCAGCCCAACCCCATGTGGGGAGGTGAATCTCCCGGGCCGCAGCGCAGGTTCGGCCCACCCAGGAGAAGCGCTCAGCCGCCATCCCTGCCTGGCGCCGGGCAGAGCGCGAAGAGCTTCACCTGGGGTGCCCAGCGCAGCTGACAGGTGGGCCCCTGCCCAGCAGTGAAGCTCTTGCCAAGACAGCGAGTGCCTCCCCGCCGGGTCCTCCGCTCATCCCGTCAGGGCCGCGCCAGAGCCGTGCAAGCAAGCCCGGATGCGCGCCACCCGCCTGCCAAGCGAAGAGCTGGGCCGCCCGAGCTTGGCTTCCTTCCCAAGTCCCTCCAGCCCGAACGCATTTGGAGATGCGTGGGGACGGGCTGGGCGAGGGGTGGAAAGGACGGGCGGCTTGGGCCTCTCTCCGGACCCGCCTGGCCAGGGAAGCAGCGCTGCCGTTGCCTCACCTCCCTGTCCGCGGATGGGTGGGCGCTATCACTGCCTCAGGCAGCCTCTCCCAGTGGCCCCTTCGGGTTCAGGCTGGAGGGACTTGGGAAGGAAGCCAAGCTTGGGTCGGCCCGACTCTTTCGCTTGGCAGGCAGGCGCGCACCCATGGCTCGCTTTCCTGGCTCTGCCCAGCCCGCACAGCTCTGGCATGGCTCTAGCAGGATGAGCGGAGGGCCTGGCAGGGAGGCGCCGCTGCCTTGGTGAGAGCTCTGCCGCCGGGCAGGAGGGCCCGCCTGTCAGCTGTGCTGGGCACCCCAGGCGAAGCTCTTTGCGCTCTGCCCAGCGCCAGACAGGGATGGCGGCTGGGTGCTTCTCCCAGGGTGGGCCGATCCTGCGCTGCGACCCCAGGAGATTCGCCTCCCCGTGAGGTTGGGCTGCCCTCTCGGGCAGGGAGGCTTTGTTGTACCAGTAGTAGGGTGTCGTTTTAAAAGAAATGGCTTTGCCTTGAAGGCGAAGGAAGGCAGCAACAGGAGCGCCTGAAGCCGAGTGCCTCCGCCGGGCTCCGGTTGCAGGGAGGAGCCCTGGCTGGCCACGCGTGGCTGCGCCTAAACATCACGGCGTTGCTCTAAATGCCGCGGCAGCACGGGAGAAGGGAAAGCAGCGGTGGCAGAAGGTCTCCCGATCTGCAATGCCCCACCAACGCCGAGGTCAACATCCAAGCCGTTGCTGCCTGCCCGCCCGAGGATGCAAGGGGAATTAAGTCACCCGAAAAGACGGCCTAGCTGTTTTTTGGGGTCAAAAAAATAAGGCCGAACACCATATATATATATATATATAATGGTGTTGGCTGAGTATTTTTACACGTCTGTAGTTCTTTTAAAGTTGTAGCGTTCAGCCAGAATCTCATCTGCCATCATCAGGCTTCTATTGTGTCCGTGTTGAAGCCTGATGATGGCAGATGAGATTCTGCTGAAACGTTGCTACAACTTTAAAAGAACTACAGTGACGTGGGAAAATACCCGAACCAAGCCGAACACCATACATGTAAGTACCTGAAAACTTAAGAAAATATATATATATATATATATATATATATATATATATATATATATATATATATATATATATATAGGCAAAAAAATATATAAGGACACATTAAGAATTCTGGAAAGAAACCCACCCAGGTTTTTTTTTTTTGCCCCAAATTAGGAAGCAAATGTGCAATTTGTTTCCAAAACCCGGCATCAAAATATTCCTATTTAATATTCATGTTATGTGCGCAATGCATGTGTCATATCATATAATCGTGTCTAATGGATTTATCTATGTATCCCTATATTTGGAGGAAATTTAAGATTCTCTCCCCCCCCCGCACATACAAAATTCTTGGCTCCAACTGCCCCAGTTCCTGACTCAACAAAGCTGAATCTGCTTACATTTTATATGTTGGAATGCTTTCCTGTTTTTTTGTTAAGTGGTGCAGGTCTTATCTGCAAGAAACCGTTAAAGCCAGGGACCCCCCCCCCCCCAAGGACGTGGACACAGGGAGTCTGAAAAGACTTGAAAAAATGTGTTGATTTAAATCTTGAGTTAAGTCTTGGGGGCAGGTCTATAGCCATATTTAAAGAGGATCTATGGTAAACAAAAAAGGTTGAGAACTATTGGTCTCTTCTTCTCTTCTCCTGTCCTCTCTTCCTCTCCTCTCCTTTCTTTTCTCTTTTCTGGGCCAGCCCTGGAGTCTGGGGAAGGCTCGGATGAGGGCTCTGCGTCGGAGGCAGAGATGGAGCCAGAGCTGTCCAACAGTTATCAGCTGCCTTCGGAGTCGGAGATCAGTGGGGAAGAAGAACAGCTGGAGCCTGTTCCCGATGTGTGCATGCACAGAGCTGCCAGGAGAAGGGAACAGCTAAGGAACAAGGGTCAACTCTAGAGTAAAGGCACAGGTGGATGGTGAATGGCCTCTCCCATAGGGATTAAAGAGGAGGGAAACGGGAGTGGGGTTTGCAGGAGACAATTAGTTCAATTCATGAGGGTGAAGATTTGTTCCTGACTACTTGCCAAGTATTGTCTGCTACAGTGTGGGGTTTGGAAGATATCGGCCTGGCAGCTCTCCAATCCTGATAAAGGTCTGTAGTTATGAAATCTCTTGAAAGACTGTTGGCCGGGACTTTGCTGGAGAGGAATTCCCTTTAATCTAAATAAAAGGAGTTTTATCAGGATGAGAAGTCGGCTTCATGATCTTGAGAAGCCTTAGGTCAGAACAGTTGATTTATTCTCCAAAGCACTTGAGGGGCAGGACAAGAAGAAAAAATGGAAGAAAGTCCTTTCTCTAATCACCCAAGTCACTTTTGCCATCTCTCCTAATTCTGCGATTTGGGGCAGAAGAAATACCCACCATTGTGGATATTTCAAAGTCTTTCTGAACTTGCAGCATGTATGAACACAAACTACTGTGTTTCTCATAAAATAAGGCCGGGTCTTTTTTTTTTTTTTTTTCCCCGAAAAAACAGCTAGGACGTCTTTTCGGGGGTGACTTAATTTCCTCCCCCACACGCACCCCAACCTAGAGTGCCCCATGCGCACTCACCTCTCCACAAGGCTTCTTCTATCGGCCGATGGAAGCTCCCGAAGGCAGAGTCACCAGCCGCTTCTATTGGCCGGTAGGAGCAGCGTCGTGGAGAGGTGAGCGCATGGGGCACTCTAGTCAGGGTCCCCACCGCCGGTCCGCGGACCGGTACCGGTCCTGGAACAAGCCTTACCGGGCGCTGGTTGCTGGCGCCCGCCATCTTTTTTGGTAAAAAAGCAATTTTCAAAAGATGGCGGCGCCAGCGTTTCGGTGAGGCTTTTCCGGGTAGAAAGCCATTTCTGCCGAAAAAGCTCACGGGCGCTGGCGCCACCATTTTTACGAAAAATCACTTCCGGTGACGTCACCGGAAGTGATTTTCATCAAAAAGATGGCGGCGCCCAGCGACGCCGGAACCGGGCTGCGGCGCCCAGCTGACGCCGAACCGGGCCGCGCGTCGAAAAGGTTGGGGATCCCTGCTCTAGGTGGTGGTGTGCGTGGGGAGGAAATCTATCTCGGCTGGTAGAAGCGGCCTCGGGGTGAGTGCCCATGCGCAGTCCCCTCGCCACGAAGCCGTTTCTATCGGCCGATGGAAGCTCCCAAAGGCAGAGTCACCAGCTGCTTCTATTGGCCGGTAGAAGTGGCCTGAGGGCGAGTGCCCCACGCACTCCTCGCCATGAAGCCACTTCTACCGCCAATAGAGCAACTGGCAGCTCAGGCTCCATCGACGATAGAAATGGCTTGTGGCCGGATGCGCGTGGCGCTCACCCAAGGCTGCTCTAACAGCCTATAAAGCACATGTGACTCTGGGGAGCTTCCATTGGCCAATAGAAATTGGTGACTCTGCCTTTGGGGAGCTTCCATCATCCAATAGAAATGGCTTTGTGGCGAGGGAGTGTTCATGGGGCGCTCCTGTCAGGAAGCTCCATGGGCAGCCACGGCCGCTGGTGACTTGGCTTCCTGGCCGATAGAAATGGCTGGTGACTCTGCCTTTGGGGAGCTTCCATTGGCCATAGAAATGGCCGTGGCGAGGAGTAGACCCCAAGGCCGCTTCTAGCCGATAGAAGTGGCTGGTGACTCTGCCTTTGGGGAGCTTCCATCATGGCCAATAGAAATGGCTTTGTGGCGAGGGGAGTGTTCATGGGGCGCTCCTGTCATAGGAAAGGCTCCAAGGCAGCCATGCCGTTCACCGCCGATAGAAGTGGCTGGTGACTCTGCCTTTGGGGAGCTTCCATTGGCCGATAGAAATGGCTTCGTGGCGAGGGAGTGCGCGTGGGTGCTCACCCCAAGGCCGCTTCTACCGGCCGATAGAAGTGGCTGGTGACTCTGCCTTTGGGGAGCTTCCATTGGCCGATAGAAATGGCTTCGTGGCGAGGGGAGTGCGCGTGGGTGCTCACCCCAAGGCCGCTTCTACCGGCCGATAGAAGTGGCTGGTGACTCTGCCTTCAGGGAGCTTCTATCGGCCGATGTTCTATCTGTAGTAGATTGGGGTATTCTAGCCTAGGCTACCTGCAGGGCGCTCCTAAAGGCAAGTTTTCTCCCTCTCCTTCCCCCCCATTTCTCTTCACCTCATGTAGTTTTAACGAACGATGTGAGAAATGGCGGGGAAAGACATGGATTAAATAGACCTAAAGTTTGGGGGCGGGGCTTAATTTCACCTCATGCCTAGAAATCATGCTGGGCCTTCCTATTGGTGGAGGCCGTATTGTTGGAGAAACACGGTAGGATATTATACGGCAACGTAATGCTGTCATCTATGCAATATGAGTTTGCATGGCTTATAACTCTGCTATCTGCTCATCCCCCTTTCTCCCTCTTTCTCATTTCCATCATTCGTAATTTCTCATATAAAACACACATTTCAAAAAAGCAAAAAAGCATCTTTTTATTGTTGCCCTTGAGTCAGGAAAAAAATAATAATAATAGCATGCATTTTTGTATTCATTCACAACATACGTATATCACAACCTTCAAAACAGCCTCTGGATGGCTTTCTTTAAAACTGATAATGGTTCCTGTCCTACTTTTCTATAGCTTGGATACAGAAAACTTGACTCTCTGTAGGGAATTTTAAGTATATATTCCCATTCTCGAGGTTCAGAGCAGAGAGGCAACAAATATTAATTTCTTCATATATATATTTAATCTATAAGCTTGTTTGGAGCTGTGATCCTTCCGGCAACTGAGGATGACTAAGAGCGATGTTGTTCAGAAACAGGAGTCAGTTATGCCAAAAAGATTATTTTGGGGATATAAAACTCTTCGTGACAACTCGTGAAAACGAAGTCCATACATTATTTCTGAATGTGTATTTTTAAAATCTTACCCTTTGATTTTCGTGACCTTTAATAATAACATTTCAAATATCGTTTACCTGCCATGCCCTGAAAGCTGAGGTTTTACGTTGCTTTGGTGCTTCAGTTAATTGCTTATGAATTTGCCAAAAAACTTTCTGAAATTTGGGTTTGGCATAGAGATGTTGAGAAACAGGAGCACCCCCAGTCATTTGAGCTACAGGTTATGCTCTGCACATCTAGAGAAATGTGGAGATGTTGTTTTTAGGAAAGAGTGAAGTTCTGGCTGAAACAAAGTAAGCTTTTAAAATAAAGACATAAAGAAAAATTGTTAATGAAAATTGTTTGCAGAGGAAAGGAAGAAAGGGAAGGGAAGGAAGAAGAAAGGGAGGAAGAGAAAAGGAAAGGAAAA